>NW_026780853.1:395872-600468 GCF_030144855.1 Hypanus sabinus
ATGGTTGCCACAAGAGGACACAGATTTAAGGTGCTGGGGAGTCGGTACAGAGGAGATGTCAGGGGTAAGTTTTTTTACTCAGAGAGTGGTGAGTGCATGGAATGGACTGCCAGCAACGGTAGTGGAAGCGGATACGATAGGGTCTTTCAAGAGACTTTTGGATAGGTACATAGAGCTTAGAAAAATAGTGGGCTATGGGGGAGTCTAGTAATTTCTGGGGTAGGGACATGTTTGGCACAACTTTGTGGGCCAAAGGGCCTGTATTGTGCTGTAGGTTTTCTATGTTTCTATGACTACAGGAGGAAGGAGCTAGAGGTCCATGAGTCAGTCCTCATTAGGGGATCAGAGGTGGAGACGGTCATTAACATAAATTGCCTTACTTGTCTTGGGACCAGCATGTCAGTGGCATCACAAAGGCGGCACAACGGAGCCTCTGCTTTCTTAGAGGACTGCGTAGATTTGACACATCAACTAAAATTTTGACGAAAGTCTTTTGAACAGTGGAGACGACCCAGATTGATTGCAACATGGCTTGGTATGGAAACCCCAATGCCTAGGAATGAAAAAGTCTACCAAAGTAGTGGATACAGCCCAGTCCAACATAGAAAGAGCCCTCCTTATCATTAGCACTTCCACAAGGAGCACTGACACAAGAAAGCAGTATCCATCATCAAGGATCCCCTGCATACAGGGCCTACAAAATGACAGATGGGATTTAATGTAGACAAGTGTGAGGTGTCAACACTTTGGGAGGACAAACCAGTTTAGTTCCCACACAGTGAATGGTAGGGCACTGAGGAATGCAGTAGGAAAGAGGGATCTGAGAATACAGATCCATAATTCCCTGAAAGTGGCAATCCGGGTAGAGAGGTTTTGGCACATTGACCTTCATAAATCAAAGTATTATGATCTTATGTTTGAGTTTTTAAGATGACAGTGAGCCCCAGTTTGGAATATTATATGCAGTACCGTCACCCACCTACAGGAAAGATATCAATGACAGAAAGAGTAGAGAGGAAACTTACTGGGACTGGAGGACCTGAGATAAATGAAAAGGTTGCAGAGGTTACTACTTTACTCTCTTCAGCATAGGATAATGAGGGGAGATTTGATAGTTACACAAAATTAAGAGTATAGTAAGGGTAAATACAAGCAGGCTCAGGGTGAAAAGTGAAATGTTCAAGGGGAACGTAAGGGGGAACTTCTTCACTCAGAGGGTGGTGAGAGTGTGGAATGAACTGCGAGCAGAGGCAGTGGATGCAGATTTGACTTGAACACGAAAGAAATTTGGATAGGTACATGGATGGAGTTGTGGAAGGCTATAGTTCCAATGGTATACAGCAGAACAATAGTTCGGAATGGACTAGATGGTTCAAAAATCATGCTTCTGTACTGTAGTGCTCTATGACCCCATGACTACAAGATGACTAAATATTGAGGGACTCCCACCATCCAGGTCATGTTCTCTACTCACTGCAGGTGGTGGGAGGGGGTGAGAGAGGATTCAGAAGTGATTGTTGGACTGAAGATAGATCGCTGCTGCTATTTGAAACTGTTTTAGCACCAGGTTCAGGAACCATCATTACCCTTCAAGTATCAGGCTCCAGAACTGGCATGAATGAACTCAACTTGAGTTGATATCACAAACCAAAGGACTCACTTGCAGGGACTCTAGACCTCACGCCTTAGTATTATCTATAAGCAGCAGCCTCTCCAGACTCTGGATTGGGGATTGCCAAACATTACGTGGATTTTCTGGTATAGTCTGTTTTGTCATGTGCTTTTGTGATATCATTCTGGAGGAACGTTGTCTCATTTTTTAACTGCATTGTATTTGTGGTTTCTAAATGACAATAAACTGAATCTGAATCTGAATCTATCTATCATTGTATTTTCACACTTTGTCTCAGTTGCACGTCGGTTATTTGTTATATCTTTGTTCGTGCATACTTTTTCATTGATTACACCTGACTTTTTCTCTTCAGCATAAAGAGGAGAAGGTTGGGGTGGGGTGTGGTGAGAAAGAATTCAGAAGTGATTATTGGACTGAAGAGGGTTCCAAGATGAATCAGAATCAGGTTTAATATCACCGGCATATGTTATGAAATTTGTTGTTCTGCAGTTGCAGTAGGGATGCAATACATTAAAAGTACAAATGGGAATATACATGCACCCATAAATTAAATTAAATAAGTAGTGGAAAAATAAGAGACAAAAAGAAGTGAGGTAGTGTTCATGTGTTGGCTCATGGACCATTCAGAAATCTGATGGCGGAGGGGAGGAAGTGGCTCTTAAAAGTTCAAAGTACAATCTATTATCAAAGTACATACACGACACCACATACAACCATGGGATTATTTTTCTGTGGTTGTACTCAGCAAATCTATAGAACAGCAACTATAATCAAGATCAATGGACAACAGACTGTACAAATGTAAATATAAATAAATAACAATGAATAACAAGCTAAGTCCTAAGAGTGAGACCATCAGTTGTGGGAACACCAGAAGTAGAATGAGCGTAACTATCCCCCTTTATTCAGGAGCCTGATCGTTGAGGGATAGTAACTGTTCTTGAACCTGGAGGTGCACATCCTGAGGCCCTTGCACCTCCTACCTGATGGCAGCAGTGGGAGAAGAGAATGGCCTTGGTGGTGAGTGTCTGATGATGGATTCTGTTTTCGACAACAACACTGAGTGTGTGCCTTCAGGCTCCTGAACCTCCTCTCCAATGGTGGTAATAGGAAGGGAACATCCTTAATGATGGATGCTGCCTTTTTGAGACATAGCCTTCTGAAGGTGTTCTCGATGCTGGGGAGGCTAGGGCCCATAGTGGAGCTGACTGAGTTTACAACTGTCTACAACTTTTGGCTGATCCTCCATACCAGATGGTGATGCATCCTGTTTGAATGTTCTCCACTGTACATCTGTCAAAATTTGTTCAAGTGTGTGGTGATATACCAATTCTCCTTTGATGACAGGCAAGTGATGCCCGGTAGGTGAGGTGGGTCGGGATGGAGTTTGAATGAGATACGGAAAGGGAAAGAGAGAAAAGGGAAGAACAAAAAAAGAGGGAGGTGGGGGAAAGGGAGTGTGAAGATAGAAGGCAGCTGCTGGAGGGAGATTAGCAGTACTAAATTGTGATATGTATGTACACTGTTAATGTTAGGACCCTTGACAATATTGATGTATGGAGGGACTTTGGGGTCCATGTCCATTGCTCCTTGAAAGTGGCTGCACAAGTAATTTAGTGGTAAAGAAGAATACAGCATGTTGGCCTTTATTTCTTGACCACTGATCTCAAGAGTCAGGAAGTTATATTGCAGCTTTATAATTCCCTGATTAGGGAACATTCGGAGTATTGCTTTCAGTCGCAGTTCCCCACTACAGGAAGGATGTCGAGGCTTCAGAGAGGGTACAGATGATGTTTACTGGGATGATGTTTACTGAATTAGAAGGGATGAACAATCTTGGATTGCCTTGTGCAGAGCAGTGGAGGCTGCAGGAAGTACTGGCAGAAATTTAGAAGATTATGAGAGGCAGAGGTCGACAGCTGGTATCTTGTTTTCAGAATTGAAACGTCCAATACTAAACAGCATGTATTTAAGGTGAGAGACGGCAAGTCCAAACGAAATTTGTGGAGCAAATTTATTTAGTTAGTTTTACACACAGACAGTGATCGCCAGCTGAAAATGACCATTATGGGTGGTAGTAGGGGCAAATACAATCGATGCATTTAAGAGGCTCTTAGATAGGCACATGCATTTAATTTCTAGTTCAATTAGTTTAGCATATCATGGGCTGATGGCCTAATCTTATGCTCTACCATTCAATATTCAGGTTTTAACTAATTTGGCAGGGGGATGGGAACTGGACTGATAGGGCTGAGGAAGGGGAAAACAGAAACAAATCAAAGACATTGGGCAATAGAGATGGTAGAAAGGACAGGCAGGAGATGAGGCATAATCATAGCAAGTGGAGTGAGTTACAGGGCTATAGATGCGTGATGCAGTTAAAACAGAGAGCAACAAATACTGGACTGAGAGTGTTGTATTTGAATGCATGCAGCATAAGAAATAAAATGGACGATTTTGAAATTCAGCTATAGATTGGCAAGTATGACGTTGTGGCCATCTCTGAAATTTGGCTAAAGGATGGCTGCCATTGGGGGCTGAACATCCATGGATATACGGTGTATCGGAAAGATAGGTTAGTAGGCAGAGCAGGTGGTGTTGCCCTGTGCATAAGAAATAATATTAAATCATTTGAAAGGTATGATATAGGATCAGAAGGTGTAGAGTCTCTATGGGTTGAGTTAAGAAATGGCAAAAGTAAAAGGATCCTAATGGCAGTTGTATACAGGCCTCCAAACAGCAGCTGGGATGTTGATTGCAAATTACAGCAGGAGATAGAAAAGACTTGTCAGAAGGGCAATGTCATGATAATTGTTGATTTTACCATGAAAGTGGAATGGAAAAACAAACCACTACTGGACCTCAAGAGAGAGAATTTGTAGAACGTCTAAGGGATAGCTTTTTAGAACAGCTTGTTATTGAGCCCACTAGGGGATCAGCTGTGCTGGACCGGGTGTTGTGCAATGATCCAGAGGTAATTAGAGAGCTTAAGGTTAAGGAACCCTTAGGGAAATGTGACCACAATATGGTCGCGTTCACTTTGAAATTTGAGAAGGAGAAACTAAATTCCAATGTGTTGGTATCTCAGTGGAATAAAGGAAATTACAATTGCATGAGAGGGAAACTGGCCAAAATTGACTGGAAAGGGACACCAGCAGGAAGGACAGCAGAGCAGCAATGGCTGGAGTTTCTGCCAAAAATGAGGGAAGTACAAGACGAATATATTCCAAATAAGAAGAAATTTTCGAATGGAGGAAGGACACTACCATGGCTGACAAGTGAAGTCAGAGCCAAAGTAAAAGCAAAAGAGAGGGCATACAAGGAAGCCAAAGCTAGTGGGAAGATAGAGGACTGGGAAGTTTTTAAAAACTTGCAGAAGGTAACTGAGAAGGTCATTAGAAAGGAAAAGATGAATGATGAAAGGAAGCTGGTGACTAATATCAAAGAAGATACTAAAAGCTTTTTTAAGTATATAAAGGGTAAAAGAGAGTCAAGGGTAGATATGGGACCAATAGAAAATGACACTAGAAATATTGTAATGAGAGACGCAGAGATGGCAAAGGAACTGAATGCATATTTTGCATCAGTCTTCACAGTGGAAGACCATCTGCAGTATACCAGACAAGAGAGTCAGGGAAGTGAAGTTTGTGCAGTGCAAATTACGACTGAGAATGTGCTCAGGAAGCTTAATGGTCTGAGGGTGGATAAATCTCCTGGATCTGATGGGATACACTCACGGGTTCTGGAGAGATTACAGAGGCAATAACAATGATCTTTCAAGAATCCAAAGAATCTGGCATTGTACTGGATGACTGGAAAATTGCAGATGTTGGAGGCTATCTAGATGGAACATGAGTTGTTGCTCCTCCACCCTAAGAACGGCCTCATTGATAAAGTTTTAAGGGAACTGGGGGTTTCTCAGATTCCTGTAAATAATGGGTCCGCTTACAGAGAGGAGATGCAGCAGCTAACAGACTGCTGCAGAGCTAACAACCTGTCTCTGAATGTGAACAAAACAAAAGAGATGGTTGCTGACTTCAGGAGGGCATGGAGCAACCACTCCCTGCTAAACATCGACGGCTCCACAATAGAGATTGTTAAGAGCACCAAATTTATTGGTGTTCACCTGGTGGAGAATCTCACCTGGTCCCTCAAAACAAGCTCCATTGCAAACAAAGCCCAGTAGCGTCTCCACTTTTTGTGAAGGCTGAGGAAAGTCCATCTCCCACCCACCCCCCACCCCATCCTTACCACAATCTACAGAGGTTGTATTGAGAGCATCCTGAGCAGCTGCATCACTGCCTGGTTCAGAAATTGCACCATCTCAGATCACAAGACCCTGCAGCAGATAGTGAGGTCAGCTGAGATGATCATCAGGGTCTCTCTTTCCGCCATATAACAATAACAGCACGGAAACAGGCCATCTCGGCCCTTCTAGTCTGTGCCGAATGCTTACTCTCACCTAGTCCCACTAACCCGCACTCAGCCCATAACCCTCCACTCCTTTCCTATCCATACACCTATCCAATTTTACTTTGAATGACAATACCGAACCTGCCTTTACCACTTCTACTGGAAGCTCGTTCCACACAGCTACCACTCTTTGAGTAAAGAAGTTCCCCCTCGTGTCACCCCTAAACTTTTGCCCCCCAACTCTCAACTCATGTCCTCTTGTGTGAATCTCCCCTACTCCCAATGGGAAAAGCCTAGCCACGTCAACTCTATCTATCCCCCTCATAATTTTAAATACCTCTATCAAGTCCCCCCTCAACCTTCTACGCTCCAAAGAATAAAGACCTAACTTGTTCAATCTTTCCCTGCAACTTAGGTGCTGAAACCCAGGTAACATTCTAGTAAATCTTCTCTTGTACTCTCTCTATTTTGTTGACATCTTTCCTATAATTTGGTGACCAGAACTGTACACAATACTCCAAATTCAGCCTCACCAATGCCTTGTACAATTTTAACATTACATCCCAACTCCTGTACTCAATGCTCTGATTTATAAAGGCCAGCATACCAAAAGCTTTCTTTACCACCCTATCTGCATGAGATTCCACCTTCAGGGAACTATGCACCATTATTCCTAGACCATTCTGTTCTATTGCATTCTTCAATGCCCTACCATTTACCATGTATGTCCTATTTGGATTATTCCTACCAAAATGTAGCACCTCACATTTATCAGCATTAAGCTCCATCTGCCATCTTTCAGCCCACTCTTCTAACTGGCCTAAATCTCTCTGTAAGTTTTGAAAACCTACTTCATTATCCACAACGCCACCTACCTTAGTATCATCTGCATACTTACTAATCCAATTTACCACCCCATCATCCAGATCGTTAATGTATATGACAAACAACATTGGACCCAGTACAGATCCCTGAGGCACACCACTAGTCACTGGTCTCCAACCTGACAAACAGTTACCCACCACTATTCTCTGGCATCTCCCATCTAGCCACTGTTGAATCCATTTTACTACTTCAATATTAATACGTAACGATTGAACCTTCCTAACTAACCTTCCATGTGCAACCTTGTCAAAGGCCTTACTGAAGTCCATATAGACAACATCCACTGCTTTACCCTCGTCAGCTTTTCTAGTAACCTCTTCAAAAAATTCAATAAGATTTGTCAAACATGATCTTCCACGTACAAATCCATGCTGACTGTTCCTAATCAGACCCTATCTATGCAGATAATTATATACACCATCTCTAAGAATACTTTCCATCAATTTACCCACCACTGACGTCAAACTGACAGGCCTATAATTGCTAGGTTTACTCTTCGAACCGTTTTTAAACAATGGAACCATGTGAGCCATATGCCAATCCTTCGGCACCATCCCCGTTTCTAACGACATTTGAAATATTTCTGTCAGAGCCCCTGCTATTTCTACACTGACCTCCCTCAAGGTCCTACGGAATATCCCATCAGGACCCGGAGATTTATCCACTTTTATATTCCTTAAAAGAGCCGGTACTTCCTCCTCTTTAATCATCATAGTATCCATAACTAACTGACTTGTTTTCCTTACGTTATACAATTCAATATCCTTCTCTTTAATGAATACCGAAGAAAAGAAATTGTTCAAAATCTCCCCCATCTCTTTTGGCTCCACACATATCTGTCCACTCTGATTCTCTAAGGGACCAATTTTATCCCTCACTATCCTTTTACTATTAATATAACTGTAGAAACCCTTCGGATTTATTTTCACCTTACTTGCCAAAGCAACCTTGTATCTTATTTTAGCTTTTCTAATTTCTTTCTGAAGATTCTTCTTACATTCTTTATATTCCTCGAGCACCTCATTTAGTCCATGCTGCCTATATTTATTGTAGATATCTCTTTTTTTCCTAACCAAGTTTCCAATATCCCTTGAAAACCATGGCTCTCTCAAACTTTTAACCTCTCCTTTCAACCTAACAGGAACATAAAGATTCTGTACCCTCAAATTTTCACTCTAAATGACCTCCATTCTCCATTGCATCCTTCCCATAAAACAAATTGTCCCAATCCACTCCTTCTAAATCCTTTTGCATTTTCTCAATGTTAGCCTTCCTCCAATCAAAAATCTCAACCCTGGGCCCATCACAGACATTTACACTACACGCTGCATCCACAAAGCAAACAGCATTATGGAGGACCCCACGCACCCCTCATACAATCTCTTCTCCCTCCTGCCATCTGGGAAAAGGCACCAAAGCATTTGGGCTCTCACGACCAGACTATGTAACAGTTTCTTCCCCCAAACTATCAGACTCCTCAATACCCAGAGCCTGGACTGACACCTTACTGCCCTATTGTCCTGTTTATTATTTATTGTAATGCCTGCACTGTTTTGTGCACTTTATGCAGTCCTGGGTAGGTCTGTAGTCTAGTGTAGTTTTTTTTTCTCTGTGTTGTTTTTACATAGTTCAGTCTAGTTTTTGTACTGTGTCATGTAACACCAATGTCCTGAAAAAGATGTTGTTGTGGCGACCCACTTCCTAGCGCACTCGAACCGGCTCACAAATAGCCAGCGCGCAGGCACAAAGGCCAGGTCCGCAACAAAGGGAAAAAGCCTGCGGGGGGTTTGTGAGTACTTGTCCCTTACAGCATCCGCGCCCGGGGAGGGCGGGATGAGGGAGGCTTTAAGGCAAGACTGTGAAGTTCGAATAAAATCATCTTAAATTGCAGTTTACCGACTCCGTGTCGTTATTTTAGTGCTGCGTGTAACACAACGCTACAATTGGTGACCCCGACGGTCCAAACGATTTTTGGACCGGAGATGACCGACGCCGCATCTGTTCATGCGGTTTCGTTGAAACTGCCAAGCTTCTGGATGCTGCGTCCTCACCTCTGGTTCCAGCAAGCAGAAGCCCAATTCCACGCTCGGCAGATAACCTCAGAGGACACACGTTACTACTACGTGGTGAGCTCCCTCGACCAGGAAACAGCGGCCCAGGTTGAGGAGTTCGTACAGTCTCCCCCAGCGGATGGCAAGTACACAGAATTCAAAGCCCTGCTCCTCAGGACTTTCGGACTCTCACGGCGTGAGCGGGCTGCCCGTTTACTGCACCTGGATGGCTTGGGAGACAGACCTCCATTGGCTTTAATGAATAAGATGTTGTCTCTGGCCGACGGACACACACCCTGCCTCATGTTTGAGCAGGCATTCCTGGAGCAGCTGCCCGAGGACATACGCCTGCTGCTGTCCGACGCGGATTTCAGTGACCCCCGGAAGGTGGTAGCTCGGGCAGACTTGCTGTGGAACGCCAAGAAGGTGAGTGGGGCGTCCATCGCACAGATCACCAGGCCACGCTCCCAGCAGCAAACCAGTCCAAGCCCGGCCGCAGAGCCTGCTAACCCCAGAGGCAGGGGTGGGGAGTCCAACGAACAATGGTGATTCTACCACCAGCGGTGGGGCACAGAAGCCCACCGTTATCGCCCGCCCTGCAAGTTCCCAGCTGGCCATCGGGATAGCCTCCTGTATGCGTGGGATCAGCGGTCGGGACGCCGCTTTTTGGTTGATACCGGTGCTGAGATCAGCGTCTTACCTCCGACGAGTTACGACACCCACAACAAAGCACCGGGTTCCCCCCTGAGGGCCGTGAATGGAGCACAGTAAGGACCTATGGCACCCGTACAGTGCAGCTACAGTTTGGCTCCAGCCAGTTCACGTGGGACTTCACACTGGCCGCCGTAGCCCAACCGCTTCTGGGTGCGGATTTTTTGCAAGCTCACAGCCTACTGGTCGACCTGCCCAGGAAGAGACTGGTCCACGCCGAGACCTTTCAGACGTTCTCCCTGGGTGCAGCCCAGTTGCCAGCCCCTCACCTCGACTCCATCACGCTGTCTGACAACGACTTCACCAGGGTCCTGGCGGATTTCCCATCGGTTCTGGCACTGCAGTTCACGGCAGCCATACCCTGACACGGCATACAGCACCACATCCCGACCCAGGGACCACCCCTCCATGCCCGTGCTCAAAGGCTTCCCCCGGACAAGCTCCGACTGGTGAAGGAGGAGTTCAAGAGGATGGAGGAATTGGAGATCATACAGAGGTCCGACAGCCCATGGGCCTCCCCCCTGCACATGGTGCCCAAAGCGACGGGAGGCTGGAGACTGTGCGGCGACTACTGCAGGCTGAACAAGGCTACTACACCGGATCCTACCCTGTGCCGCACATTCAGGACTTTGCAGCAAACCTGCACGGCACACGGATCTTCTCCAAGGTAGACCTCTTCCAGGGATACCATCAAATCCCGATGCATCCTGACGACGTCCCCAAAACGGCTCTCATCACCCCGTTCGGCCTTTTCGAGTTCCTCCGCATGCCGTTCAGCCTGAAGAATGCCGCACAGTTGTTCCAGCGGTTAATGGACGCAGTGGGACGCGACCTGGACTTCGCATTCATCTATTTGGATGACATCCTCTTAGCCAGCAGCAGTCGTCAGGAGCATCTGTCCCACCTCTGTCAACTCTACGCCCGACTGAGTGAATATGGTCTACAATCAACCCGGCCAAATGTCAGTTCGGGCTCGATACCATCGACTTCCTGGGCCACAGGATTATTACAGATGGGGCAACCCCTCTGCCCGCTAAGGTAGATGCGGTCCGCCATTTCCCCCAACCCACCACGATCAAAGGCCTTCAGGAATTCGTAGGGATGGTCAATTTCTACCACCGTTTCCTCCCTTCAGTTCGCCCTGATGTCGGGTCCGAGCAAGGACATTACCTGGGACGAGGAGTCCGCCGCCGCTTTCATTCAAACGAAGGAAGCTTTGGCGAACGCCGTGATGCAAGTACATCCCAGAATGGACGCCCCTACCGCCCTCACAGTGGACGCATCTAACACAGCAGTCGGTGGGGTGCTGGAGCAACTCATTGAGGGTCGCTGGCAACCCCTGGCATTTTTCAGCAAACACCTGCGGCCACCCGAGCTCAAATACAGTGCTTTCGACCGGGAATTGTTGGCGCTGTACCTGGCAATCCAGCATTTCAGGTACTTCTTAGAAGGTAGGCCCTTCACCGCGTTCACGGACCACAAACCGCTTACCTTTGCGTTCACGAAGGTGTCTGATCTCTGGTCGTCCCACCAGCAGCGACATCTGTCCTACATCTCTGAATACACGACGGATGTCCGGCACGTCTCGGGTAAGGACAATGTCGTGGCAGATGCGCTCTCTCGCCCTAACATTCATGCCCTTTCCCAAGGGGTAGACTTTGAGGCGCTGGCAGAGGCACAGCAGGCGGATGAGGAGATTCCGACTTACAGAACCGCAGTCTCCGGTTTGCAGCTCCAGGACCTCCCCGTAGGCCCGGGTGAGAGGACCCTACTCTGTGACGTCGCCACCGGCCAGCCCCGTCCCGTCGTCCCAGCACCTTGGCGGCGACGCACTTTCGACTCCATTCATAACTTGGCGCACCCCTCCATCAGGACAACTGTCCGGATGGTTTCCAGCAGGTTTGCTTGGCACGGACTCCGTAAACAGGTCAGTGAATGGGCCAGAACGTGCATGCACTGCCAGACGGCCAAGGTGCAGCAGCACACCAAAGCTCTGCTGCAGCAGTTCCATCCCGCCCACCGGCGTTTCGACCACATTCATGTGGATATCGTGGGCCCCCTGCTAGTGTTGCGCGGAGCGCGGCACCTCCTGACTATCGTGGACCGGTTCACAAGATGGCCAGAGGCGGTCCCGCTCACCGACACCACCTCCGAATCTTGCGCCCGGACCCTGATCACCACCTGGATATCTCGCTTTGGTGTACCGGCCCACATTACCTCCGACAGAGGCGCCCAATTCACCTCCAGCCTGTGGTCAGCTATGGCCAGCCTTTTGGGGACACAGCTGCACCACACCACTGCCTACCACCCACAGTCAAACGGGCTAGTGGAGCGTTTCCACCGTCACCTGAAGTCGGCCCTCATGGCCCGCCTGCGAGGAGCCAGCTGGGCGGACGAGCTTCCCTGGGTCCTTCTCGGCATCCGCACAGCGCCCAAGGACGACCTGCACGCCTCGTCGGCCGAGTTGGTATACGGCGCGCCCCTGGTCGTTCCCGGGGAGTTCCTACCAGCCCCACGGGGGCAAGAGGAAGAACCCGCAGCAGTCCTGGGCAGACTACGCGAGAAGCTCGGTAACCTGGCCCCCATACCCACTTCGCAGCATGGGCAGAACCCGACCTGCGTACCCAAAGACCCAGAACTGTAAGCTTGTGTTTGTACGAAGGGGCGGGCATCGGCCACCGCTGCAGCGGCCATACGAGGGGCCATTTACAGTGCTCAGGAACAACGGGTCCACGTTCGCGCTGGACGTTGGGGGGAGAGAGGAGGTTTTCACGGTGGACCGATTCAAACTGGCCCATGCGGACGTGGCGCAACTGGTCGAGTTTCCGGCACCTCAGCGCAGAGGCCAACCTCCCAAACAGGGTCCGGCCCAAACTGTGGACATTGGGGGTGTATCGCCAGTTCGGGGGGGGGGGGGGTGGTTATGTGGCGACCCACTTCCTAGCGCACTCGAACCGGCTCACAAATAGCCAGTGCGCAGGCACAAAGGCCAGGTCCGCAACAAAGGGAAAAAACCTGCGGGGGGTTTGTGAGTACGTGTCCCTTGGAGCATCCGCGCCCGGGGAGGGCGGGATGAGGGAGGCTTTAAAGCAAGGCTGTGAAGTTCAAATAAAATTATCTTTAATTGCAGTTTACCGACTCCATGTCGTTATTTTAGTGCTGCGTGTAGCACACCGCTACATTGTCTCATTTTTGCTATGTACTGTACCAGCACTTATGGTCGAAATGACAAAAAAAGTGGCTTGGCTTGACTTGAAGGTTGAATACCGACTATACCTGTGCATTCTGGTCTGAGCAGCTGCTGCTTTTGAGTGAGATAAGGACTAAGAGCTCACACACACCAGGAAGACTTTTCACACCTTTTTGGTTTCGACACAAGGTGGAGATAAGGCAGGGCATTCCTTACATTCCTTTCCTAACTTCAGTAGAGTCTCCTATCTAAATTTATTAAATTCTGCTCTATTTGAGCAGCTGGATTAACCCTTCATCAGACTGTTCTTTTGTACTGAGATATTAAAGGATCAATCTGTCCTGCTAACATGTAAATGCTGAGTTACCAGACAAGGACATGCAGGATGTGAGAATTAATTATACTCTGTTCTCTGTCTACCTCTGCCTGATGTGATTAAGTATTCTTTGTCAAGTACGTTTACCCCCGTTTTAGGTGATTGTGGCCTTTGTCTCGGACTGTCATTGTTGCTAGGCTTTCCTGACAAAGATACTATATAAAAAACTCTGTATCTGTGCTTCGAGAGAGAGACTTCCGTGTCTGAGTCTCTGTGAGGCAGAAGGAAGGCTCTCTCTCGTAGCTTGCTACTAATAAAGGTGGAAAAGAATCAACTGTAGTACTTGTTTCATTACATCATCATTAACATCATTATTGTGTCAAAAGAGGAGGCCAAGGACCAACATCTCGGAAATGGAATGGGGACAGGAACTAAGATGGTTGGCCACTGGGAAACACCGCTTTTGGTGGATGGAGTTTGAGTGGTCCCCAATTTACACTTGTTCTTATCAGTGAAGAGTTGGCCACATCAGGTAGCCTCCAAACTGATGGCACAAACATCGACATCAACTCTGGCAATTCTGATTTCTTACTTTCCCCCGGTGCTCCTCACCCCCAATGTTCCATCCACCCACTACCAAACTACCCCCCCATGTTAAACCCACTCTCCCCACCTGCTTTCTTCCAAACCTCAGAAAATACAGGCCCAGAAGCTATCAAACACTCCTCATAGATTAACCTCTTTTTTCCCAGCAGCACTCTCGTGAACCTTCTCTTAATCCTCCATAATGCCTTGCCTCCTCAGATCTCTCTGTTATTCTGCTATGCTCCCTTCTGCCTCATTCCCACCCACCCCCACAAAATCACTCTACATCAACCTCCTCCATTACTTCATATCCCTCCTGCCTCTCACACTTCTACCCACTCAGTCATATTCAGTGCAGGGGGAATGGGTGTGGCTATTGTCTTTGACAGCTCTGACTGGGCGGTTGCCACAGATTATCAGTCAGCAGTGTCGGGTGGGTACAGTGATAAAGCACTACAGCACAGAAACAGATCTTTTGGCCCATCTAGTATATCCAGTTCGTCCTGCCTAATCCAATGTAACCATGCACAGACCACAGCCCTGAATACCCCTCATGTCCAAACTCTCCTTAAATGTTGCCATCAAACCTGCATCCACCACTTCCACTGGCAGCTCACTCCACACTTGCTCCAGCCTCTGAGTGAAGCAGATCCCACGAAAACATTTCACCTTTCACCCTCAACTTATGACCTCTAGTTCTCGTCTCAAACGATCTCAGTGGGAAAAGGCTGCTTGCATTAACCCATTATACCTGACTCTACCTCTCATATCCTGAAGTAAGACCAGTAAGATTATTTTACTTACTGAGATACAGCGGAATAGGCACATCGGCACTTCATGCTGTACCACACAGCAATCCCCAACTTAACCCATGTTTTGGTAGCCGTCTAGTTTTGGGTTGTGTGGGTGGGATGGGTTTTCTAGTTCCAACATCACTCACTGTATATATTATATCTCTTTATTGCTCAGGACATGTATATGTGTTGATTTTACAAATCTATGTTTACATCTCTGCTCCCAGACTGCTATTGTACTGCTTGACTTTTTATATGCCTTCTGCCTTTTATGCATTAGTAATCGATAATGGCTAGTGCACTTAAATTCGTGAGCTGGAATGTAAAGGGATTGAATCACCCTGTTAAAAGGAGGAAGGTATTCTCACATATCAAACAACTCAAAGCTGATATTGCTTTCCTTCAAGAAACTCATATTCGTTGTTCTGATAACTCCCGGCTTTTGTCAAAGTGGGCGGGTCAGCATTTTCATTCATCCTTTACCGCTAAAGCTAGGGGTGTCTCCATTCTTATTAACTCAAATATTCCTTTTGAACTCCATAATAAAATATCTGATATAAATGGCCGTTTTATTATTGTTTCTGGCAAACTATATAACACTAAAGTTGCTCTAGCAAACCTGTATGCCCCCAACTTTGATGATGTTAATTTTTTTGAACGGTTTTTTTCCTCACTACCAGACTTATACTCTCTTATACTGGGTGGTGACTTTAATTGTTGGTTAGATCCTAATTTGGATCGATTGTCCTCTGTTACTAGACCACCTACTAAATCTGCCTTAGCTATCCAATCGTTTCTCTCTAATTATGGTATCTCTGATATATGGCATTTCCTCCATCCTACGGAGAGAGATTATTCTTTTTTCTCACATGTTCACCATACCTTCACTAGAATCGATTATTTCTTACTCGATAACCAACTTATTCCATTTGCCCACTCTTGTGACTATCAGAGTATACTGATCTCTGACCATGCCCCAATTACTCTCTCTCTAAATTTGCCTGGTCTCCCTCAGAGGAATAAACACTGGCGGTTTGATTCAACTTTACTATCGGATAATGATTTTTTAAAATTTATTAAGGATCAGATAACCTTTTATTTTAACACTAATACATCACCTGAAGTGCCATCCCAGATTGTCTGGGATGCCATGAAAGCATATCTGAGGGGGCAAATAATCTCTTACACAGCAAATCTCAACAGAAGATCCCGTGAAGATCGATTAGACCTCATTAACCAGATTAAAGAATTGGATCAAATATATGCCCGAACTAAGAACCCTGAATTATACAAGAAGCGTGTTGAACTCCAAACTAAATTTAACTTTCTGTTCACTCAACCTGTCGAACGCCAACTTCTCGAAAGCAAGAGTCGCTTTTACATTCATGGGGATATGTCTGGTAAATTCCTAGCCAATCAGCTGAGGCGTTCCAAAGCCAAACAACATATTACAAAGATCCGAAAGGAGAACGGAGACTTTACATCGGATCATTTAGAAATTAATGACGCATTTAAAAATTCTTATTCTCGGCTTTATTCCTCTGAATCTCTGAATGACAATATCTCTGTTGATCAATTTTTATAAAATCTGAATATCCCCTCACTTTCATCTGATTTCAAAGCCAAACTCAATGCACCTATGTCATTAGAAGAAATATCTACTGCAATTTCTGCATTGTCCTCAGGGAAATCTCCTGGACCTGATGGGTTCCCTGTAGAATTTTATAAATCTTTCTCTTCTCTCTCCTCAGTTACTTTCAGTATTATCTGACTCGTTTAATTACGGCAAATTGCCACCCTCTTTCAGTGAGGCATCTATTATTCTTCTTTTAAAAAAGGGCAAAGACCCAACAGAGTGTTCCCCATATAGGCCGATCTCTCTGCTCAATGTTGATGTAAAGATCTTAGCTAAAGTTTTGGCTCATAGATGAGAAACCGTCATTCCCTCCATTATCTCTGATAACCAAACAGGCTTTATTAAAAACCGTTTCCCTTTTTTTAACATTCGGCATTTATTTAATATCTTATACTCACCTCCAACTGGGATTCCTGAATGTGTTATTTCCCTTGATGCGGAGAAAGCATTTGATCGTATAGAGTGGAACTACCTTTTTGCAGTTTTAGAAAAATTTGACCTTGGCCAAAGTTTCATCTCTTGGATCCAATTGCTGTACCTGTGTCCTACTGCCTCTGTTTTAACCAATTTTCAGAAATCCCAAGTATTTAATCTCAAACGTGGCACCCGCCAGGGATGCCCCTTAAGTCCCTTTCTCTTTGATTTGGCTATGGAACCTCTGGCGATAGCATTTCGAAACTGTCCTGAATTGACTGGGATTTGGAGAGGGGGTGTTGAGCATAAAGTTTCTCTCTATGCTGATGACTTATTACTCTTTCTCTCAAATCCATCTATACCCTTACCTCTAATGTTTTCACTTCTTGACCAGTTTAGCCAGATCTCTGGCTATAAACTTAATTTACATAAGAGTGAACTTCTCCTAATTAATAAAGAAGCACAAGAACTAACATTTCATGATCTCCCTTTTAAAATAGTCCATAATCAATTTACTTATCTTGGAATTACAGTCACAAGGAAGTTTAAAGATCTCTTTCGTGAAAACTTTGCCAATCTTTCATATGCTATAAAACAGAGTCTGGTACAATGGTCACCTCTATCTATGTCTTTGGTAGGTCATATTAATGTTGTTAAAATGTATGTTCTCCCCAAATTTTTATACCTATTTCAATCTATCCCAATTTTTATTCCTAAATCTTTTTTTGATTCCTTAGACTATTATTTTGTCATATCTGTGCCAGAATAAGCGCTCTAGAATTAATAAAATCCATCTCCAAAAGTCTAAAAAAGAGGGTGGCATGGCTTTACCTAACTTTCATTTATATTATTGGGCAGCTAATATACGTTGCGTTACCTTCTGGTCTTTCTTCCATGGCCAACCCGAGTGCCCTAACTGGGTGGCGATGGAGCTGAGCTCCACTAAAGAATTATCTATCTCTGCACTTCTTGGCTCTGCACTCCCTAGTAGTCTGCCCAGATCAATAGCTAATCCTCTTGTTAGACACACTACGTATATGGGCTCAGATCAGGAAATGCTATGGTTTCCAGGGGTTTTCCGTTTCCAGCCCTATTGCTCATAATCACCTTTTTTTACCTACTACATACGATTCAGCATTCCAGGTTTGGTATAGGAAGGGCATTAGACATTTTGAAGATCTTTTCATTGATAATCGCTTCGCTTCTTTTCAGCAGCTCTCTGTTAAGTTCAATCTGCCCAATGCTCATTTTTTCAGATATCTCCAAATCCGACACTTTATTACTCCTTTAATTCCTAACTTTCCTGAAATGCCTGCGAAAAATGCTATGGACCTATTTCTTTCCATGAATCCACTAGGTAAAGGCTTAATATCAATCATCCGAGATAAACTAGCAGCCTTACGACGGGCCCCCATGGATAAAATCAAAATGGCCTGGGAGCAGGATTTAAATATCTCCTTATCTGAGGAGAGCTGGGATTCAGTTCTCAAATCGGTTAACTCAACCTCTCTTTGTGCTCGCCACTGCCTTTTACAGTTTAAGATTGTTCATAGAGCCCATTTGTCTAAATCTAAACTATCTCGATTCTACCCAAGCGTTAGTCCGCTCTGTGATAAATTCAAGAGGGGCGTGGCCTCTCTCCTCCATATGTACTGGTTCTGTCCTAGCTTGGAGAAATTCTGGAAACTACGTTATGGTGTATTCTGAATCAGCACCTAGAACCAAACCCCTTAATTGCTCTGTTTGGTTTTTGGGGTGAGACAGATTTATGTCTGGGTCCGACCAAATGCCGAATATTATCCTTTGCCTCTCTCCTGGCTAGACGCTTGATCCTCCTTAGATGGAGAGATGTTGCCCCGTCCACTCATGCTCAATGGCTTAACGACATCATGGCCTGTTTGGACCTCGAAAAAATTCATTATTCAGTTCTCAATTCGGATCTATAAGTTCCATAAGGTCTGGGGACCTTTTATCGAGTACTTTCATAACCTTCCTCTTGACTAGATTTTTTTTTTCTTTTCGGTCCCTTGCTTTCAGCTCCTTTTTTTTTCTGGTAGAAGGCATTATTACTCTCTGTTGCTGAGTGTATTCACAGTCTGGGAGTTTGGCTGTCCTGACTTATACTCTCTATATTGTGTTGTGGTTGGTCTGGAGTTGCTGTTGTTTTTTCTTGTGTTGTGGGGCTTGGGGAGGACACTAAGCTTACTTGTCTTTAATTCAGGGGCTTTTTGTTTGCTAAATTCTCTTCCTTTGTAGTATATTGTTATTGTATGCTTAATTTTGCACTGTTTTAATGGTCCTCATTGGGATTTGGGGTTTTTAATTTGTAAAATGTTTTGAAAAACTAATAAAAAAAAAATTTTAAATAAGTAATGAGGACTAAGAAGATATGGACAAGGGAGGTGTAGGAGCAGTTACAGGACTACTTTGAATTGGTGGACTGGACTGTATTTAGGGATTCATCTTCGAGTCTGAATGAGTACACCACAGCTGTCACTGACTGCATTAATACTTGTATGGGTGAGTGTGTGCCACAAGAACATAATGTACATACCTAAATCAAAAACTGTGGGTGAACCAGGAGGTTCATAGTCTGCTGAGGTCTAGAACTGTAGCATTCAAGTCCGGCGACCCAAGTCTATACAAGAAATCCAAGTACAATTTGTGGAGGGATACCTCAAGAGCAAAGGTACAATTCCAAATGGGGTTGAAAGCAGAATTGGCTCCCTATCAACTCTGGCAGGATTTGCAGGCCATTACTTCCTACAAAGCAAAACCTAACATCATGATTGGCAATGATACTTCAGTACCTGATGAGCTCCACACCTTTTTACGTATGCTTTGAAAAAGAGAATAAAAACTGCATGCACGAAGATTCCTGCAGCACCTGGTGACTTTGTGACCTCTGTCTTGGAGGTGAACGTCAGGCTGTCTTTCAAGGGGTGAACCTTCATAAGGCAAGAAAGGGCTCTGAAAACTTGAACCAACCTACTGGCAGGGGTGCTCAAAGACAACTGGCAATCTCTCACTGCTACTGTCAGAAGTTCCCACCTGCTGGAGTTAACTCCTGTCTCAACAAGGACCTGGACCCACTGCAATTTGCCTATCGCCACATAGGTCTATGGCAGACGTGACCCTTCACGCAGCTGTCAATCACCTGGACAATAGAGATACTTATGTCAGAATGCTGTTTATTGACTACAGCTCAGCATTTAACATGGTCATTTCTACAACTCTGATCGAAGATTCACGAGAATGATTCCTGGAATGCAGGGACTAACATATGAAGAGCGTTTGTCGGCTCTTGGATTGTATTCATTGGAGTATAGAAGAATGAGAAACATTTCGACTGTTGAAAGGGTTGGACAGAGTAGATGTGGAAAGGCTGTTTCCCTTGGTGGGTGAGTCCAGGACAAGAGGTCACAGACTGAGAATTAGAGGGTACCCATTTAAAACAGAGATGAGGAGAAATTTTTTTAGCCAGAGGGTTGTGGATTTATGGAATTCATTGCCACATACAGCTGTGGAGGCCCAGTCATTTAGGGGTTTTTCAGGAAGAGATTGAAAGGTATCTGATTAGTCAGGGTATCAAGGGATATGGGAAAAAAGCTGGAAATTGGAACTAGACAGGAGAATAGTTTAGCTTATGGTGGAGTGGTGAAGCAGACTCGATGGGCGGAATGGCCTACTTCCGCTCTTTTGTCTTGTGATCTTGTAAAAAGCTCCAGAACCTGGACCTCTGCAAATGGATCCTCAACTTCTTAACCAGAAGACCACAATCTGTGAGGATCGGAAATAGCATCACCTCACTGACAATCAAACCTTGGTGCACCTCAGGTGTATGTGCTTAGCCCACTGCTCTGCTCTCTCTAAACCCATGACTATGTGGCTTGGCACAGCTCAAATGCCATCTATAAATTTGCTGACAAAACATCTATTGTTGGCAGAATTTCAGATGCTGACGAGAGGGCATACAAGAGTGAGATTTATCAGCTAGCTGAGAGGAGTCGCAGCAACAACCTTGCACTCAACTGCAGTAAGACCAAAGAACCGATTGTGGACTTCAGAAGGGATAATATGTGGGAACACATACCAGTCCTCAGAGGAATCAGAAGAGGTAAGAGTGACAGCTTCAAGTTCCTGGGTGTCACCATCTCTGAGGATCAATCCTGGACCCAACATATTGATGTAGCTACAAAGAAGGCACAGCAGCAGCTATATTTCTTCAGGAGTTTGAGATTTGATATGCCAACTAAGCACCTGAAAAATTCTACAGGTGGACTGTGGAGTATATTTTAACTGGCTACATCATAGTCTGGTACAGGATGGTGGGGGGGGGGTGGATAGGGTGGGGTGGAATACTGCAGAGGATAGAAATAAGCTGCAGAAAGTTGTAAACTCAGTCAGCTCAACGATGGACACCGGCCTCCATAATATCCAGAATATCTTCAAGGAGCGGTCCTCAAAAGGGCAGCATCCATCATTAAGGACCCCATCACCTAGGCCATGTTTTCTTCTCATTGCCACCATCAGGTAGGAGGTACAGAAGCCCGAAGGCACGCACTCAGTGATTCAGGAACAGCTTCTTCCTCTCTGCCATCTGGTTTCTAAATTTTCATCACACCCATGAACACTACATCACTACTCAAGACTTTTTACACTACTTATTTAATTATATGAGTGAGTGAGAGTGAGAATTTGAGAGAGAGAGGGAGGACAGAGAAAGATTCGTGTCAAAGTTAAAAACAGATCTCTACAAAGTGATCAGAATTAATTACAAACATAAAACACAAAATAATTGATGGTTTCAGTATTCAACCCCTTCAAGTCAGTATTTAGTAGATGTACCTTTGGCAGCAATCACTGCCTTGAGTCTGTGTGGATAGGTCTCCATCAGCTTTGCACGTCTGGATACTGCAAGTTTTTCATTCTTCTGTGCAAAACTGCTCAAGCTCTGTCAGATTGCATGGTGATCATGAGTGAACAGCGCTTTTCAAGTCCAGCCACAAATGCTCAATTGGACTGAGGACTGGACTCTGACTGGGCCACTTCAGGACATTGACTTTGTTGTTTTTAGTCCATTCCTGTGCAGCTTGGGCTTTGTGCTTGGGGTCAGTGTCTTGCTGGAAAACAAATCTTCTCCCAAGTCACAGTTCTCTTGCCCACTGTGTCAGGTTTTCCTCCAGGATTTCTCTCTATTTTACTGCATTAATTTTGCCCTCTATCTTCACAAGTCCTTCAGGGCTTGCTGCAGAGAAGAATCCCCACAGCATGATGCGTCACCACCATGCTTCATGGCAGGGATGGTGTTTTTGATGATGTGTGGTGTTTGGCTTATGCCAAACATAGCATTTAGTTCAATGGCCAAAAAGCTCAATTTTAGTTTCATCAGACTATAGAAACTTCTTCCATCTGACTTCAGTGTTTCCCACATGCCTTCTGGCAAACTCTGGCTGAGATTTCACGTGAGTTTTTTTTTTCCAACAGTGGCTTTCACTTTGCCACTCTCCCATAAAGCTGTGATTAGTAAGGCATTTGGGAACAGCTGTACTTGCAGTCTCTCCCATCTCAGCCTCTGAAGCTTGTAACTCCTCCAGAGTTGTCATAGGTCTCTTGGTGGCCTCCCTCACTTCTCCCCATCTTGCACAGTCACTCAGTTTTTGAGGACGGCCTGCTCTAGGCAGATTTACAACTGTTCCATTTTCTTTCCATTTCTTGATGATTGACAACTGTACTCCAAGGGATATTAATTGACTTGGAAATTTTCTTGTATCCAACTACTGACTTGATTTCAATAACTTTTCCTGAGATGCTTGGAGCATTCTTTTGTCTTCATGGTGTAGTTTCTGCCAGGATACTGACTCACCAGCAGCTGCACCTTCCAGATACAGGTGTACTTTTACGACAAGCTACTGAAAAACCTTGTCTGCACACAGCTCACCAAAAAACAGATAGCCATTTAACTAATCGTTTAACTTCTAAAACCAATTGCGGCACCAATTATGATTTGGTGTGTCATAGTAATGAGGATGAATGCTTATGCAATCAATTATTTTGTGTTTTATATTTATAATTAATTTAGATCACTTTGTAGAGATCTGTATTCACTTTGACACGAAAGAGTTTTTCTGTTGATCAGTATCAAAAATGCCAAATTAAATCCACTGTAATTCAATGTTATAAAAGAATAAGATATTAAGATTTCCAAGGGGATTGAATACTTTTTATAGGCACTGTATATTTATTGTATTTCACTTTTGTTATGCATTGCATTATACTTCTGACACAAAGACAACATATTAAACATGATTCTGAACTATTGTCTCACTCCCACTGGTACAACCCAACTGCCCTACGGAACTGAACCATCACAGGGCAGAACCAGCTGTTTCTCCTGTGTCACTGGTTTGATGGTGGTGGCTCTCACCAAATCTGGCCCAATTCAGTTAACTGACCAACTAAAATTTGCCCCAACCCAGCATCCCCTCCCCCAAATATTTCACTCCTCTGGGGGGGACAGCACAGAGTGTAGCCAATAGACAGTAGCTGCAGGAGTAGGCCATTCGGCCCTTCTAGCCAGCACCGCCATTCACTGTGATCATGGCTGATCATACACAATCAGTACCCCGTTCCTGCCCTCTCCCCATAACCCTTCACCCCGCTATCTATAAGAGCTCTATCTAACTCTCTCTTGAAAGCATCCAGAGACTTGGCCTCCACTGCCTTCTGGGGCAGAGCATTCCACATATCCACCACTCTCTGGGTGAAAAAGTTTTTCCACATCTCTTTTCTAAATGGCCGACCCCTTATTCTTAAACTGTGGCCTCTGGTTCTGGACTCGCCCATCAGTGGGAACATGCTTCCTGCCTCCAGCATGTCCAATCCCTTAATAACCTTATATGACTCAATCAGATCCCCTCTCATCCTTCTAAATTCCAGTGTATACAAGCCCAGTTGCTCCAATCTTTCAACATATGACAGTCCTGCCATTCCGGGAATTAACCTCGTGAACCTACGCTGCACTCCCTCAATAGCAAGAATGTCCTTCCTCAAATTTGGAGACCAAAACTGCACACAATACTCCAGGTGGGGTCTCACCAGGGCCCTGTACAGCTGCAGAAGGACCTCTTTACTCCTGTACTCAATTCCTCTTGTTATAAAGTTATCCAGCCAGAAGAACTGCTGCCATGGTACAAGAGCCACGGGTTCAATACCGACCCCAGGTGCTGTCTGTGTGGAGTTTGTAGCTCTCCCCGTGGTTATGTGGTTTTACTACAGGTGCTCCCGTTTCCACCCATGTTTAGAAGGTTAATTGGCCACTGTAAATTGCCCCTTGTGTGTGGGTGAGTGGGGGGAATTAATGAGCAGCGATGTTCCGCAGGGATCAGAGCTGCAATGTCTGCTGTTTGTGACATTTGTAAATGAGTTGGATGGTGGGTAGGTAAGCTTATTAATCACCACGCAGACAACACAAAAATTGGTGGCGTTGTGGTTAGTGAGGAAAGTTGGCATTGGATTCAGCAGGGTACAATGGAGTTGGAAATATGTGCAAAAAATGGAGACAGAATTTAATCTGGATAGGTGTGATGTGCTGCACTTGGGGAGGCCAAATATAAGTGGAAAATATACAGTGAATGGCAGAGCATTGATGTACAGGAGGATCTTCGGGTGCAAGACCATAACTCACTGAAAATGGTAACTTGTGGAAAAGGTGGTCTGCCATACAGAAACTTCAACAGCTGGGAGCTTAAGTATAAAAGCTGTTCAGTTGTGTTGCACCTGTACAAAACTTTGGTCAGCCATATTTGAATCAATAGTGCACAGTTCCCTGAAAGAGGCATCACAAGTACAAAAGGTGGTAAAGAATGTGACTGAAGAGACTGGAGCCGCTGGCATCAGGAGCATCGTAGCAGAAAGAACTGTCAACCTTTCGGCTTGAAACCTTGCATTAGGACTGAGGCTGGAGAAGGAAGATAGCCAGTAGAAAGGGAGCAGTGAGACAGACACCGGTAGGTAAGAGATAGAAGACAAAGAACCTGCATGATACCTGCATGGTGGAAACAGATCTGTAACCCTGAAGTTTTTATCAATTTATAACTTTTGTAAAATGTCATGTGACAAAATGGAATCTATACAATTCCAGTGACTGGCCGGTTTCCTAGTTTGTTTGGATGGAAGTTTATAGGGCGCTGCGTCCGCTTAATGACGAGGGATGTGTGTTTAAAATCAGGGGGATGTATTTTACGGAATGGGGAGTCTGGTTTATGACTTGGGGCGAATATATGTTTTATGATGAGGGGTGTGCTTTGTGACAGGAGATGTGTTTTTTTCCCAAAACTACTTTATTCTGGAATATTTCAAAATAAAGTTATTTACATAGAAAAAAACATTAGTTAAATCTGAGTCCTTTTAGAATAAATAGTCATTTACAATAAATTATGCATTGGCTCTCTGTTCCTATTCAAGTTAAAGATGTTTACAGTAAACCATTCATTGACTCAAACTTTAGGCAAGGATTAAAGACTTATTTCCAATAAAATAAAAATTATTAACAATAAGCATCCAGGCGTATACTTGCATTTCTTTACCGAAGTTTCTTTACGGTCTATACATCTCCAGCCACTCCTGGGGCACCATGTTGCCTCATCTATCCACACCCCTGATGAGGGGTATTTTCCTCCCCACCCGACCCCTCCCACTCCTGCAGACGATGAACTTTAAACTGTGGTCCTTCTCCAACAGCCCTTCGCGGTGGCTGTGCCAAGCCTGAGTCCATCCCTCAGCACGTATTCCTGCAGGCAAAAGTGCGCCAGCTGGCAACACTGAGCCACGGACAACTCCATGTGAGGGAGATCATCAGGTTTCGGGCTAACCAAAGAGCGTCCTTCACCGAGTTGATGATCTGCCAGCAGAACCGGATGTTTGTCTCTGTGTGCTTCCCCGGGAACAGCCTGTAAATCAGGGAGTCCTCTGTTACGCAGCTGCTGGGCATGAATCTTGACACCAACCCTTCCATCCTCCTCCACACCTTTATCGTGAACCCACTGTGTGCAAAGAGGCGGGTCACTGACTCCGCCTGATTGCAGTCCTCCCATGGGCAGCAGGGTGTGGAGAAGATGTTCTGGGCGTACAGGAGGGATCTGACTGGGAGGTCCCCTCTCACCACCAGCCAGGCGAGGTCTTGGTGCCTGTTGGTGAGGTCTGGTGATGAGGCAATTTGCCAGATGAACTGGACGGTCTGCTCAGGGAACCACCCCACTGTGTCCATCTTGTCCTTCTCCTGCAGTGCCTGCAGGGCATTACGTGCCGACCACTGTCTAATAGCCATGTGGTCAAAGGCATTGACCTAGAAGAACTTGTCTACTGGGGCACTGTGTGGGAGTGGGGCTAGACCTATCCTTCACAGCCAGGGTGACAGGCAGAACCTGGGCATGCAATGGTACCTCGTGCCCACGTATCTGGGATCCACACACAACCTGATGCAGTCACACACGAAGCTGGCCGTCAGGGGGAGGGTGACATTGGGGACGTTCTTGCCCCCATTGTCCAGGGATGTGCATGATGGGGGATGTGTGCTTTATGACGGGGGGGGGGGAATGTGTGCTTTTCGACGGGGGAATATGTGGTTTACGACAGAGGGGATGTGTGCTTTACGGGGCAGGATGTGTGGTTTATGGGGGGGATGTGTGGTTTACGACGGGGGATGTGTGGTTTACGACGGGGGAGATGTGTGGTTTACGACGGGGGATGTGTGGTTTACGACGGGGGATGTGTGGTTTACGACGGGGGAGATGTGTGGTTTACGACGGGGGAGATGTGTGGTTTACGACGGGGGAGATGTGTGGTTTACGACGGGGGAGATGTGTGGTTTACGACGGGGGAGATGTGTGGTTTACGACGGGGGAGATGTGTGGTTTACGACGGGGGAGATGTGTGGTTTACGACGGGGGAGATGTGTGGTTTACGACGGGGGAGATGTGTGGTTTACGACGGGGGAGATGTGTGATTTACGACGGGGGAGATGTGTGGTTTACGCCGGGGGGATGTGTGGTTTACGACGGGGGATGTGTGATTTACGACCGGGGGATGTGTGGTTTACGACGGGGGGATGTGTGGTTTACGACGGGGGGATGTGTGGTTTACGACGGGGGGATGTGTGGTTTACGACGGGGGATGTGTGGTTTACGACGGGGGATGTGTGGTTTACGACGGGGGATGTGTGGTTTACGACGGGGGGATGTGTGGTTTACGACGGAGGGATGTGTGGTTTACGACGGAGGGATGTGTGGTTTACGACGGGGGGATGTGTGATTTACGACCGGGGGACGTGTGATTTACGACCGGGGGATGTGTGGTTTACGACGGGGGGATGTGTGGTTTACGACGGGAGATGTGTCGTTTACGACGGGGGGATGTGTGGTTTACGACAGAGGAGATGTATGGTTTACGACGGGGAAGGTTTACTTTATGGTGGGAGGATGTTTTGACAACAGAGGAAATGGGGGAGAAGCATGTAAAGACAAAGTGACTGATTTAAGAATAAATGGCTGGAATGAGTGACATTTGCAGGTAACAGATGAAATTACATTATGGAATGGAACAATCTAATTCACATTCTCTGTAGAAAATATAAAAGTTGAATATTTGAGCAATCAGATTGAAGATATTTTCCCAACGATAACGTCTGAAGTAGCTTCCCTTGCAAGGAAAATAATGAAATGTCCCTATGATTTGATCCACTCCAAATTTGTCCTAGTTTGTTACTGTATATCAGAAGACCCAGCTGAACGGTATACAAGACCATGGTGAAAGGAGTGATGTCATCAGAGGAGGAGATGATGATGGCGTCTGATGGAAAAGGAAGTTGGAGCATGGAGCAAGATGAGGGAGATGTGGAGGGCAGATGGGAACAGTGAGAGGAGGAACCCAGTGAGCTGCGTGTGTGGTTAATTCAGTTGCAGAAGGTAGAGGGTGGAGAAGCCCCGGGTTGAATGAGCATAGGAAGTACATGGGATGATGAGAAGGAAGCAGAAAGGACAGAGAGGAAACAGATTTCCAAATATTCGAGAATTCATGTTGGAATACAGACTACTAAAGTGGAATATGAGGAGCTGATATCCTAGTTTCTGGTGGACACACCCAGTCACTAGAAAAGGCTGAGAACAGACAGGTCAGTGAGGGAAATGAGAAGAGATCGAAAATGGTTTAAAACTGAAATCCGGAGAGGTGCTTGTAAGAAGGTCAGAGTCTCTTCTATGTATCACCAATCTGTCACATCCAAGGCACTGAATGCAATAAATACGGTTGGAAGAGATTTATGTGGATTTTTGTCCCACCTGAAGGGACTCTTCAGGAGTCTGGATGGAGTCAGAGAAACAGATATGAGACCTCCTATGACTGTATTGGAAAATCGCATTGGTGAGGGGAACAAGAGGTGACCTAAGCTGAGTCATAGAGAGAAGGATCCCCCTACAAAGCAGAAAGGAGCGGGAGGAAAGTAATACTGCAGCTGGTGGAGGTTGCAAAGTCTAATATGCCGGATCTGCAAGTTATTGAGGAGAAAAGCAAGGGTAAAAGGATAGGGTTATAAACCCTACACCGAGTGTGGGAATGAGGGCTAATGTGTGTGAGGGTCCCTCGGACACAGTGTGATAGGGATAGAGACCCTACACAGAGTGTGGGAACGAGGGGTAATGAGACTGAGGGTCCCTCGGACACAGTGGGATAGGGATAGAGACCCTACACACAGTGTGGGAACAAGGGGTAATGAGACTGAGGGTCCCTCGGACACAGTGGGATAGGGATAGAGACTACACACAGTGTGGGAACGAGGGGTAATGAGACTGAGGGTCCCTCGGACACAGTGGGATAGGGATAGAGACCCTACACCGAGGGTGGAATGAGGATAAATGTGTGTCAGGGTTACTCGGACACAGTGGGATAGGGATAGAGACCCTATACCGAGTGTGGGAATGAGGGGTAACGTGAGTGAGGGTCACTCGGACACTGTGGGATAGGGAAAGAGACCCTACACCGAGCGTGGGAATGAGAGGTAATGTGCATGAGGATACCTCAGACATAGTGGGATAGGGATACAGACCCTACACAGACTGTGGGAATGAGAGGTAATGTGTGTGAGGGTCCCTTGGACACAGTGGGATAGTGATAGAGACCCTACACAGAGTGTGGGAATGAGGGGTAAAGTGTATGAGGGTCCCTCGGACATAGGGGGAAAGGGGTAGAGACCCAGATCCTGCACAGAGTGTGGGAATGAGGGGTAACGTGTATGAGGGTCCCTCGGACACAGTGTGATAGGGATAGAGACCCAACATCGTGTGGGAATGAGGTGTAACGTGTATGAGGGTACGTCGGACACAGTGGGATAGGGATGGAGACCCAGACCCTGCACAGAGTGTGGGAATGAGAGGTAACGTGTATGAGGGTCCCTCGGACACAGGGGGATAGGGAAAGAAACCCTACACAGTGTCGGAATGAGGGTAAATGAATGTGAGGGTTCCTCAGACACAGTGGGATTGGGGTAGAGACCCAACACCAAGTGTGGGAATGAGGGGTGATGTGAGTGAGGGTCACTCGGACGCTGTGGGACAGGGAAAGTGTCCCTACACCGAGTGTGGGAATGAAGGGTAAAGCTCGTGAGGATACCTCAGACATAGCGGGCTAGGGATAGAGACCCAACACCAAGTGTGGGATTGAGGGGTAACGTGAGTGTGGGTCACTCGGATACTGTGGGATAGGGATACAGACCTGACACAGGGTTTGGAAATCAGGAATAATGTGAGTGTGGGACCCTCAATCTCAGTGTGATAGCACTAGAGACCCTACACGGACAGTTGGAATGAAGGGTAATGTGTGTGACAGCCCCCTCGGACACAGTGGGATAGGTTCAGAGACATTACCCAGAGTGTGGAATGAGGGTAAATTAATGTGAGGGTCCCTCGGACACAGTGGGATAGGGATAGAGACCCTAGACTGAGTGTGGAATGCGGTTAAATATGTGTGATGGTTCCTCGGACGCAGTGGTATAGGGATAGAGACCCGACAAAGACTGTGGGAATGAGGGGTAATGTGAGTGAGGGTCCCTTGGACACAGTGGGATACGGATAGAGACCCTACCCAGAGTGTGGGAGTGAGGGGTAACGTATATCAGGGTCCCTCGGACACAGGGGGATAGGGATAGAGACCCTACACAGACTGTGGGAAAGAGGGGTAATGTGAGTGAGGGTTCCTCGGACACAGTCGGTTAGGGATAGAGACCCTACACCGAGGGTGGAATGAGGATAAATGTGTGTCAGGGTTACTCGGACACAGTGGGATAGGGATACAGACCCTACACAGACTGTGGGAATGAGGGGAAATGTGTGTGAGGGTCCCCCGGACACAGTGGGATAGGGATAGACCCTACACCGAGTGAGGAATGAGGATTAATATGAGTGAGGGTCCCTCGGACACAGTGGGATAGGGATAGAGACACTACACCGAGTGAGGAATGAGGATTAATGTGAGTGAGGGTCACTCGGACACAGTGGGATAGGGATAGAGACCCTCCACCGAGGGTGGAATGGGGGTAAATGTGTGTGAGGGTCCCTGGGACACAGTGGGATAGGGATACAGACCCTACACAGAATATCGGAATGATGGGTAACGTGAGTGAGGGTCCCTCGGACACAGTGTGCTAGGCATAGATACCCTACACAGTGTGGGAATGAGGGTAAATGAATGTGAGGGTCCCTCGGAAACAGTGGGATAGGGATAGAGACCCTGCACAGACTGCGGAAACGAGGGTAAATGAGTGTGAGGGACCCTCGTACACAGTGGGATAGTGATAGAGACCCTACACAGTCTGTGGGAATGAGGGTAATTGTGAGTGAGGGTTCCTCGGACACAGTCGGATACGGATAGAGACCCAACACCAAGTGTGGGAATCAGGGGTAATGTGAGTGAGGGTCACTCGGACACAGTGGGATAGGGATAGAGACCCTACACAGTCTGTGGGAATGAAGGGCAATGTGAGAGGGTCCCTCGGACACAATGGGATAGGGATAGAGACCCTACACCGAGTGTGGAATGAGAGTAAATGAGCGTGAGGGTCCCTCGGACACAGTGGGATAGGGATAGAGACCCTACACCGAGTGTGGAATGAGAGTAAATGAGCGTGAGGGTCCCTCGGACACAGTGGGATAGGGATAGAGACCCTACACCGAGTGTGGAATGAGAGTAAATGAGCGTGAGGGTCCCTCGGACACAGTGGGATAGTGATAGAGACCCTACACCGAGTGTGGAATGAGAGTAAATGAGCGTGAAGGTCCCTCGGACACAGTGGGATAGGGATAGAGACCCTACCCCGAGTGTGGAATGAGAGTAAATGAGCGTGAGGGTCCCTCGGACACAGTGGGATAGGGATAGAGACCCTACACCGGGTTTGGGAATCAGTAGTAATGTGAGTGTGGGATCCTCAATCTCAGTGTGATAGGACTAGAGACCCTACACGGACAGTTGGAATGAGAGTAAATGTGTGTGAGGGTTACTCAGACACAGTGGGATAGGGATACAGACCCTACACCGAGTGTGGGATTGAGGGGTAATGTGAGTGAGGGTCCCTCGGACATTGTAGGATAGGGATAGAGACCCTACACAGACTGTGGGAATGAGGGGTAATGTGAGTGAGGGTCCCTCGGACACAGTGAGAAAGGGATAGAGACCCTACACCGAGTGTGGAATGAGGGTAAATATGTGTGAGGGTTCCTCGGACACAGCAGGATAGGGATAGAGACCCAACACCAAGTGTGGGAATGAGGTGTAACGTGAGTGTGGGTCACTCGGACACTGCGGGATAGGGATACAGACCCTACACTGAGTCTGGGAATGAGGGGTAAAGTGAGTGAGGGTCCCCCGGACACAGGGGCATAGGGATAGAGACCCTGCCCAGAGTGTGGGAATGAGGGGTAATGAGCGCGAGGGTCCCTCGGACACAGTGTGATAGGGATAGAGACCCGACACAGTGTGGGAATGAGGTGTAACGTGTATGAGGTACCCTCGGACCAGAGGAAGAGGGATAGAGAACCAGACCCTGCACAGAGTGTGGGAATGAGGGGTAAAGTGTATGAGGGTCCCTCGGACACAGGGGGATAGGGATAGAGACCCAGACGCTACACGGAGCGTGGGAATGAGGGGTAAAGTGTATGAGGGTCCCTCGGACACAGGGCGATATGGATAGAAACCCTACACAGTGTGGGAATGAGAGTAAATGAGTGTGAGGGTCCCTCGGACACAGTGGGATAGGGATAGAGACCCTACACCGAGTGTGGAATGAGAGTAAATGAGTGTGAGGGTCCCTCGGACACAGTGGGATAGGGATAGAGACCCTACACCGGGTTTGGGAATCAGGAGTAATGTGAGTGAGGGACCCTCAATCTCAGTGTGATAGGACTAGAGACCCTACACGGACTATGGGAATGAGGGGTAATGTGAGTGAGGGTCCTTCGTGCACAGTGGGATGGTGATAGAGACCCTACACAGACTGTGGGAATGAGGGGTAAAGTGAGAGAGTCCCTCGGACACAGGGCGATATGGATAGAAACCCTACACAGTGTGGGAAAGAGGGTAAATGAATGTGAGGGTCCCTCGGACACAGTGGGATAGTGATAGAGACCAGACAGAGACTGTGGGTATGAGGGGTAATGTGTGTGAGGGTCCCTTGGACACAGTGGGATAGTGATAAAGACACTTCACAGAATATCGGAATCAGGGGTAATGTCAGTGAGGGTCCCTCGTGCACAGTGGGATAGTGATAGAGACCCTACCCAGACTGTGGGAAAGAGGGGTAATGTGAGTGAGGGTCCCTCGTAAGCAGTGGGATGGTGATAGAGACCCTACCCAGACTGTGGGAAAGAGGGGTAATGTGAGTGAGGGTCCCTCGTAAGCAGTGGGATGGTGATAGAGACCCTACACAGACTGTGGGAATGAGGGGTAAAGTGAGAGGGTCCCTCGGACACAATGGGATAGGGATAGAGACCCTACACCATGTGTGGAATGAGGGGTAATGTGAGTGAGGGACCCTCGGACACAGTGGGATAGGGATAGAGACCCTATACCGAGTGTGGAACGAGGGTAAATTTGTGTGAGGGTTCCTCGCACACAGTGGGATCGGGATAGAGACCCAACACTGTGTGGGAATGAGGGGAAACGTGAGTGAGGGTCACTCGGACACTGTGGGACAGGGATACAGACCCTACACTGAGTCTGGGAATGACGGGTAATGTGAGTGAGGGTCCGTTGGACACAGGGGGATACGGATAGAGCCCCTACCCAGAGTATGGGAATGAGAGGTAATGAGTGTGAGGGTCCCTCGTACACAGTGGGATAGGAATAGCGACCCTAAACAGACTGTGGGAAAGAGGGGTAATGTGAGTGAGGGTCACTCGGACACTGTGGGACAGGGAAAGTGACCCTACACCGAGTGTGGGAATGAGGGGTAAAGTTCGTGAGGATACCTCAGACATAGCGGGCTAGGGCTAGAGACCCTACACCCAGTGAGGAATGAGGGGTAATGAGTGTGAGGGTCCCTCGGACACAGTGGAATAGGGATTGAGACCCTATCCAGAGTGTGGAATGAGGGCTAATGTGAGTGAGGGTCCTTTGGACACAGGGGCATAGGAATAGAGACCCTGCACAGACTGTGGGAATGAGGGTAAATGAGGGTGAGGGTCCCTCATACACAGTGGGATAGTGATAGAGACCCTGCACAGACTGTGGGAATGAGGGATAATGTGAGTGAGGGTCGTTCGGACACAGTGGGATAGGGAAAGAGACCCTACGCCGAGTGAGGAATGAGGATTAATATGTGAGGGTCCCCCGGACACAGTGGGATAGGGAAAGAGACCCTACACCGAGTGAGGAATGAGGATTAATGTGAGTGAGGGTCCCTCGGACACAGTGGGATAGGGAAAGAGACCCTACACCGAGTGAGGAATGAGAGTAAATGAGTGAGGGTCCCCCGGACACAGTGGGATAGGGATAGAGACCCTACACCGAGTGTGGAATGAGGATTAATATGAGTGAGGGTCCCCCGGACACAGTGGGATAGGGAAAGAGACCCTACACCGAGTGAGGAATGAAGATTAATATGAGTGAGGGTCCCCCGGACACAGTGGGATAGGGATAGAGACCCAACACAGTGTGGGAATGAGGTGTAACGTGTATGAGGTACCCTCGGACCAGAGGAAGAGGGATAGAGAACCAGACCCTGCACAGAGTGTGGGAATGAGGGGTAAAGTGTATGAGGGTCCCTCGGACATAGGGGGAAAGGGGTAGAGACCCAGATCCTACACAGAGTGTGGGAATGAGGGGTAACGTGTATGAGGGTCCCTCGGACATAGGGGGAAAGGGGTAGAGACCCAGATCCTGCACAGAGTGTGGGAATGAGGGGTAACGTGTATGAGGGTCCCTCGGACACAGTGTGATAGGGATAGAGACCCAACATCGTGTGGGAATGAGGTGTAACGTGTATGAGGGTACGTCGGACACAGTGGGATAGGGATGGAGACCCTACACAGACTGTGGGAATGAGGGGAAATGTGTGTGAGGGTCCGTCAGACACAGTGGGATAGGGATAGAGACCCTACCCAGAGTGTGGGACTGAGGGGCAATGAGTGTGAGGGTCCCTCGGACACTGTGTGATAGTGATAGAGACCCTACACAGAATGTGGGAATGAAGGGTAATGTGAGTAAGGGTCCCTCGGACACAGTGGGATAGGGATAGAGACCCTACACCGAGTGTGGAATGAGAGTAAATGAGTGTGAGGGTCCCTCAGACACAGTGGGATAGGGATAGAGACCCTATACCGAGTGTGGTATGAGGATTAATGTGAGTGAGGGTCACTCGGACACAGTGAGATAGGGATAGAGACCCTACACCGAGTGTGGAATGAGAGTAAATGAGTGTGAGGGTCCCTCAGACACAGTGGGATAGGGATAGAGACCCAACACCGAGTGTGGGAATGAGGGGTAATGTGCGTGAAGATACCTCAGACATAGTGGGATAGGGATACAGACCCTACACAGACTGTGGGAATGAGAGGTAATGTGTGTGAGGGTCCCTTGGACACAGTGTGATAGGCATAGATACCCTACACAGTGTGGGAATGAGGGTAAATGAATGTGAGAGTCCCTCGGAAACTGTGGGATAGGGATAGAGACCCTGCACAGACTGTGGAAACGAGGCTCAATGTGAGTGAGGGTCCCTCGTGCGCAGTGGGATAGAGATAGAGACCCTACACAGTCTGTGGGATTGAAGGGCAATGTGAGAGGGTCCCTCGGACACAGTGGGATAGGGATAGAGACCCTACACCGAGTGTGGAATGAGAGTAAATGAGCGTGAGGGACCCTCGGACACAGTGGGATAGGGATAGAGACCCTATACCGAGTGTGGAACGAGGGTAAATTTGTGTGAGGGTTCCTCGCACACAGTGGGATCGGGATAGAGACCCAACACTGTGTGGGAATGAGGGGAAACGTGAGTGAGGGTCACTCGGACACTGTGGGACAGGGATACAGACCCTACACTGAGTCTGGGAATGACGGGTAATGTGAGTGAGGGTCCGTTGGACACAGGGGGATACGGATAGAGCCCCTAACCAGAGTATGGGGATGAGAGGTAATGAGTGTGAGGGTCCCTCGTACACAGTGGGATAGGAATAGCGACCCTACACAGACTGTGGGAAAGAGGGGTAATGTGAGTGAGGGTCACTCGGACACTGTGGGACAGGGAAAGTGACCCTACACCGAGTGTGGGAATGAGGGGTAAAGTTCGTGAGGATACCTCAGACATAGCGGGCTAGGGATAGAGACCCTACACCCAGTGAGGAATGAGGGGTAATGAGTGTGAGGGTCCCTCGGACACAGTGGAATAGGGATTGAGACCCTATCCAGAGTGTGGAATGAGGGCTAATGTGAGTGAGGGTCCTTTGGACACAGGGGCATAGGAATAGAGACCCTGCACAGACTGTGGGAATGAGGGTAAATGAGGGTGAGGGTCCCTCATACACAGTGGGATAGTGATAGAGACCCTGCACAGACTGTGGGAATGAGGGATAATGTGAGTGAGGGTCGTTCGGACACAGTGGGATAGGGAAAGAGACCCTACGCCGAGTGAGGAATGAGGATTAATATGTGAGGGTCCCCCGGACACAGTGGGATAGGGAAAGAGACCCTACACCGAGTGAGGAATGAGGATTAATGTGAGTGAGGGTCCCTCGGACACAGTGGGATAGGGAAAGAGACCCTACACCGAGTGAGGAATGAGGATTAATATGAGTGAGGGTCCCCCGGACACAGTGGGATAGGGATAGAGACCCTACACCGAGTGTGGAATGAGGATTAATATGAGTGAGGGTCCCCCGGACACAGTGGGATAGGGAAAGAGACCCTACACCGAGTGAGGAATGAAGATTAATATGAGTGAGGGTCCCCCGGACACAGTGGGATAGGGAAAGAGACCCTACACAGTGTGGGAATGAGGTGTAACGTGAGTGAGGGTCACTCGGACACAGTGGGATAGGGATACAGACCCTACACTGAGTCTGGGAATGACGGGTAATGTGAGTGAGGATTCGTTGGACACGGGGATAGGGATAGAGCCCCTACCCAGAGTATGGGAATGAGGGGTAATGAATGTGAGGGTCCCCCGGACACAGTGGGATAGGGATAGAGACCCAACACAGTGTGGGAATGAGGTGTAACGTGTATGAGGTACCCTCGGACCAGAGGAAGAGGGATAGAGAACCAGACCCTGCACAGAGTGTGGGAATGAGGGGTAAAGTGTATGAGGGTCCCTCGGACATAGGGGGAAAGGGGTAGAGACCCAGATCCTACACAGAGTGTGGGAATGAGGGGTAAAGTGTATGAGGGTCCCTCGGACATAGGGGGAAAGGGGTAGAGACCCAGATCCTGCACAGAGTGTGGGAATGAGGGGTAACGTGTATGAGGGTCCCTCGGACACAGTGTGATAGGGATAGAGACACAACATCGTGTGGGAATGAGGTGTAACGTGTATGAGGGTACGTCGGACACAGTGGGATAGGGATGGAGACCCTACACAGACTGTGGGAATGAGGGGAAATGTGTGTGAGGGTCCGTCAGACACAGTGGGATAGGGATAGAGACCCTACCCAGAGTGTGGGACTGAGGGGCAATGAGTGTGAGGGTCCCTCGGACACTGTGTGATAGTGATAGAGACCCTACACAGAATGTGGGAATGAAGGGTAATGTGAGTAAGGGTCCCTCGGACACAGTGGGATAGGGATAGAGACCCTACACCGAGTGTGGAATGAGAGTAAATGAGTGTGAGGGTCCCTCAGACACAGTGGGATAGGGATAGAGACCCTATACCGAGTGTGGTATGAGGATTAATGTGAGTGAGGGTCACTCGGACACAGTGAGATAGGGATAGAGACCCTATACCGAGTGTGGTATGAGGATTAATGTGAGTAAGGGTCACTCAGACACAGTGAGATAGGGATAGAGACCCTACACCGAGTGTGGAATGAGAGTAAATGAGTGTGCGGGTCCCTCAGACACAGTGGGATAGGGATAGAGACCCAACACTGTGTGGGAATGAGGGGAAACGTGAGTGAGGGTCACTCGGACACTGTGGGACAGGGATACAGACCCTACACTGAGTCTGGGAATGAGGGGTAATGTGCGTGAAGATACCTCAGACATAGTGGGATAGGGATACAGACCCTACACAGACTGTGGGAATGAGAGGTAATGTGTGTGAGGGTCCCTTGGACACAGTGTGATAGGCATAGATACCCTACACAGTGTGGGAATGAGGGTAAATGAATGTGAGAGTCCCTCGGAAACTGTGGGATAGGGATAGAGACCCTGCACAGACTGTGGAAACGAGGCTCAATGTGAGTGAGGGTCCCTCGTGCGCAGTGGGATAGAGATAGAGACCCTACACAGTCTGTGGGATTGAAGGGCAATGTGAGAGGGTCCCTCGGACACAGTGGGATAGGGATAGAGACCCTACACCGAGTGTGGAATGAGAGTAAATGAGCGTGAGGGACCCTCGGACACAGTGGGATAGGGATAGAGACCCTATACCGAGTGTGGAACGAGGGTAAATTTGTGTGAGGGTTCCTCGCACACAGTGGGATCGGGATAGAGACCCAACACTGTGTGGGAATGAGGGGAAACGTGAGTGAGGGTCACTCGGACACTGTGGGACAGGGATACAGACCCTACACTGAGTCTGGGAATGACGGGTAATGTGAGTGAGGGTCCGTTGGACACAGGGGGATACGGATAGAGCCCCTACCCAGAGTATGGGAATGAGAGGTAATGAGTGTGAGGGTCCCTCGTACACAGTGGGATAGGAATAGCGACCCTACACAGACTGTGGGAAAGAGGGGTAATGTGAGTGAGGGTCACTCGGACACTGTGGGACAGGGAAAGTGACCCTACACCGAGTGTGGAATGAGAGTAAATGAGCATGAGGGACCCTCGGACACAGTGGGATAGGGATAGAGACCCTACACCGAGTGTGGAATGAGAGTAAATGAGCGTGAGGGACCCTCGGACACAGTGGGATAGGGATAGAGACCCTATACCGAGTGTGGAACGAGGGTAAATTTGTGTGAGGGTTCCTCGCACACAGTGGGATCGGGATAGAGACCCAACACTGTGTGGGAATGAGGGGAAACGTGAGTGAGGGTCACTCGGACACTGTGGGACAGGGATACAGACCCTACACTGAGTCTGGGAATGACGGGTAATGTGAGTGAGGGTCCGTTGGACACAGGGGGATACGGATAGAGCCCCTACCCAGAGTATGGGAATGAGAGGTAATGAGTGTGAGGGTCCCTCGTACACAGTGGGATAGGAATAGCGACCCTACACAGACTGTGGGAAAGAGGGGTAATGTGAGTGAGGGTCACTCGGACACTGTGGGACAGGGAAAGTGACCCTACACCGAGTGTGGGAATGAGGGGTAAAGTTCGTGAGGATACCTCAGACATAGCGGGCTAGGGATAGAGACCCTACACCCAGTGAGGAATGAGGGGTAATGAGTGTGAGGGTCCCTCGGACACAGTGGAATAGGGATTGAGACCCTATCCAGAGTGTGGAATGAGGGCTAATGTGAGTGAGGGTCCTTTGGACACAGGGGCATAGGAATAGAGACCCTGCACAGACTGTGGGAATGAGGGTAAATGAGGGTGAGGGTCCCTCATACACAGTGGGATAGTGATAGAGACCCTGCACAGACTGTGGGAATGAGGGATAATGTGAGTGAGGGTCGTTCGGACACAGTGGGATAGGGAAAGAGACCCTACGCCGAGTGAGGAATGAGGATTAATATGTGAGGGTCCCCCGGACACAGTGGGATAGGGAAAGAGACCCTACACCGAGTGAGGAATGAGGATTAATATGAGTGAGGGTCCCCCGGACACAGTGGGATAGGGATAGAGACCCTACACCGAGTGTGGAATGAGGATTAATATGAGTGAGGGTCCCCCGGACACAGTGGGATAGGGAAAGAGACCCTACACCGAGTGAGGAATGAAGATTAATATGAATGAGGGTCCCCCGGACACAGTGGGATAGGGATAGAGACCCAACACAGTGTGGGAATGAGGTGTAACGTGTATGAGGTACCCTCGGACCAGAGGAAGAGGGATAGAGAACCAGACCCTGCACAGAGTGTGGGAATGAGGGGTAAAGTGTATGAGGGTCCCTCGGACATAGGGGGAAAGGGGTAGAGACCCAGATCCTGCACAGAGTGTGGGAATGAGGGGTAACGTGTATGAGGGTCCCTCGGACACAGTGTGATAGGGATAGAGACACAACATCGTGTGGGAATGAGGTGTAACGTGTATGAGGGTACGTCGGACACAGTGGGATAGGGATGGAGACCCTACACAGACTGTGGGAATGAGGGGAAATGTGTGTGAGGGTCCGTCAGACACAGTGGGATAGGGATAGAGACCCTACCCAGAGTGTGGGACTGAGGGGCAATGAGTGTGAGGGTCCCTCGGACACTGTGTGATAGTGATAGAGACCCTACACAGAATGTGGGAATGAAGGGTAATGTGAGTAAGGGTCCCTCGGACACAGTGGGATAGGGATAGAGACCCTACACCGAGTGTGGAATGAGAGTAAATGAGTGTGAGGGTCCCTCAGACACAGTGGGATAGGGATAGAGACCCTATACCGAGTGTGGTATGAGGATTAATGTGAGTGAGGGTCACTCGGACACAGTGAGATAGGGATAGAGACCCTATACCGAGTGTGGTATGAGGATTAATGTGAGTAAGGGTCACTTGGACACAGTGAGATAGGGATAGAGACCCTACACCGAGTGTGGAATGAGAGTAAATGAGTGTGAGGGTCCCTCAGACACAGTGGGATAGGGATAGAGACCCTACACCGAGTGTGGGAATGAGGGGTAATGTGCGTGAAGATACCTCAGACATAGTGGGATAGGGATACAGACCCTACACAGACTGTGGGAATGAGAGGTAACGTGTGTGAGGGTCCCTTGGACACAGTGTGATAGGCATAGATACCCTACACAGTGTGGGAATGAGGGTAAATGAATGTGAGAGTCCCTCGGAAACTGTGGGATAGGGATAGAGACCCTGCACAGACTGTGGAAACGAGGCTCAATGTGAGTGAGGGTCCCTCGTGCGCAGTGGGATAGTGATAGAGACCCTACACAGTCTGTGGGAATGAAGGGCAATGTGAGAGGGTCCCTCGGACACAGTGGGATAGGGATAGAGACCCTACACCGAGTGTGGAATGAGAGTAAATGAGCATGAGGGTCCCTCGGACACAGTGGGATAGGGATAGAGACCCTACACCGGGTTTGGGAATCAGTAGTAATGTGAGTGTGGGATCCTCAATCTCAGTGTGATAGGACTAGAGACCCTACACAGACTGTGGGAATGAGGGGTAATGTGAGTGAGGGTCCCTCGGACACAGTGAAAAAGGAATAGAGACCCTACACCGAGTGTGGAATGAGGGTAAATATGTGTGAGGGTTCCTCGGACACAGCGGGATAGGGATAGAGACCCAACACCAAGTGGGGGAATGAGGTGTAACGTGAGTGTGGGTCACTCGGACACTGCGGGATAGGGATACAGACCCTACACTGAGTCTGGGAATGAGGGGTAAAGTGAGTGAGGGTCCCTCGGACACAGGGGCATAGGGATAGAGACCCTGCCCAGAGTGTGGGAATGAGGGGTAATGAGCGCGAGGGTCCCTCGGACACAGTGTGATAGGGATAGAGACCCGACACAGTGTGGGAATGAGGTGTAACGTGTATGAGGAACCCTCGGACACAGAGGAAGAGGGGTAGAGAACCAGACCCTGCACAGAGTGTGGGAATGAGGGGTAAAGTGTATGAGGGTCCCTCGGACACAGGGGGATAGGGATAGTGACCCAGACGCTACACGGAGCGTGGGAATGAGGGGTAAAGTGTATGAGGGTCCCTCAGACACAGGGGGATATGGATAGAAACCCTACACAGAGTGGGAATGAGGGTAAAAGAATGTGAGGGTCCCTCAACACAGTAGGATAGGGATAGAGACCCTACACAGACTGTGGGAAAGAGGGTAAATGAACGTGTTGGTCCCTCGGACACAATGGGATAGTGATAGAGACCCTACAGAGACTGTGGGTATGAGGGGTAATGTGTGTGAGGGTCCCTCGGACACAGTGTGATACGGATACAGACCCGACACAGTGTGTGAATGAGGTGTAACGTGTATGAGGGAACCTCGGACACAGTGGGATAGGGATAGAGACCCTACACCGAGTGTGGAATGAGAGTAAATGAGCGTGAGGGTCCCTCGGACACAGTGGGATAGGGATAGAGACCCTACACCGGGTTTGGGAATCAGTAGTAATGTGAGTGTGGGATCCTCAGTCTCAGTGTGATAGGACTAGAGACCCTACACAGACTGTGGGAATGAGGGGTAATGTGAGTGAGGGTCCCTCGGACACAGTGAGAAAGGGATAGAGACCCTACACCGAGTGTGGAATGAGAGTAAATGAGCGTGAGGGTCCCTCGGACACAGTGGGATAGTGATAGAGACCCTACACAGTCTGTGGGAATGAAGGGCAATGTGAGAGGGTCCCTCGGACACAATGGGATAGGGATAGAGACCCTACACCGAGTGTGGAATGAGAGTAAATGAGCGTGAGGGTCCCTCGGACACAGTGGGATAGTGATAGAGACCCTACACAGTCTGTGGGAATGAAGGGCAATGTGAGAGGGTCCCTCGGACACAATGGGATAGGGATAGAGACCCTACACCGAGTGTGGAATGAGAGTAAATGAGCGTGAGGGTCCCTCGGACACAGTGGGATAGGGATAGAGACCCTACACCGAATGTGGAATGAGAGTAAATGAGCGTGAGGGTCCCTCGGACACAGTGGGATAGTGATAGAGACCCTACACAGTCTGTGGGAATGAAGGGCAATGTGAGACGGTCCCTCGGACACAATGGGATAGGGATAGAGACCCTACACCGAGTGTGGAATGAGAGTAAATGAGCGTGAGGGTCCCTCGGACACAGTGGGATAGTGATAGAGACCCTACACAGTCTGTGGGAATGAAGGGCAATGTGAGAGGGTCCCTCGGACACAATGGGATAGGGATAGAGACCCTACACCGAGTGTGGAATGAGAGTAAATGAGCGTGAGGGTCCCTCGGACACAGTGGGATAGGGATAGAGACCCTACACCGGGTTTGGGAATCAGTAGTAATATGAGTGTGGGATCCTCAATCTCAGTGTGATAGGACTAGAGACCCTACACAGACTGTGGGAATGAGGGGTAATGTGAGTGAGGGTCCCTCGGACACAGTGAGAAAGGGATAGAGACCCTACACCGAGTGCAGAATGAGGGTAAATATGTGTGAGGGTTCCTCGGACACAGCGGGATAGGGATAGAGACCCAACACCAAGTGTGGGAATGAGGTGTAACGTGAGTGTGGGTCACTCGGACACTGCGGGATAGGGATACAGACCTGACACAGTGTGGGAATGAGGTGTAACGTGTATGAGGTACCCTCGGACCAGAGGAAGAGGGATAGAGAACCAGACCCTGCACAGAGTGTGGGAATGAGGGGTAAAGTGTATGAGGGTCCCTCGGACACAGGGGGATAGGGATAGAGACCCAGACACTACACAGAGCGTGGGAATGAGGGGTAAAGTGTATGAGGGTCCCTCGGACACAGGGGGATATGGATAGAAACCCTACACAGTGTGGGAATGAGGGTAAATGAATGTGAGGGTCCCTCGGAAACAGTGGGATAGGGATAGAGACCGAGACCCTACACCGAGTGTGGAATGAGAGTAAATGAGTGTGAGGGTCCCTCGGACAGAGTTGGATATGGATAGAGACCCTACACCATGTGTGGAATGAGGGGTAATGAGTGTGAGGGTCCCTCGGACACAGTGGAATAGGGATTGAGACCCTATCCAGAGTGTGGAATGAGGGGTAACGTGAGTTAGGGTCCCTCGGACACAGTCTGATACGGAAAGAGACCCTACACAGACTGGGAATGAGGCGTAATGTGAGTGAGGGTCCCTTGGACACAGGGGCATAGGAATAGAGACCCTACACAGACCGTGGGAACAAGGGTAAATGAGGGTGAGGATCCCTCGTACACAGTGGGATAGTGATAGAGACCCTGCACAGACTGTGGGAATGAGGGGTAATGTGAGTGAGGGTCGTTCGGACACAGTGGATAGGGAAAGAGACCCTACACCGAGTGAGGAATGAGGATTAATATGAGTGAGGGTCCCCCGGACACAGTGGGATAGGGATAGAGACCCTACACCGAGGGTGGAATGAGGATAAATGTGTGTCAGGGTTACTCGGACACAGTGGATAGGGAAAGAGACCCTACACCGAGTGAGGAATGAGGATTAATATGAGTGAGGGTCCCCCGGACACAGTGGGATAGGGAAAGAGACCCTACACCGAGTGAGGAATGAGGATTAATATGAGTGAGGGTCCCCCGGACACAGTGGGATAGGGATAGAGACCCTACACCGAGGGTGGAATGAGGATAAATGTGTGTCAGGGTTACTCGGACACAGTGGGATAGGGATAGAGACCCAACACCAAGTGTGGGAATGAGGGGTAACGTGAGTGAGGGTCACTCGAACACTGTGGGATAGGGAAAGAGACCCTACACCGAGTGTGGGAATGAGAGGTAATGTGCATGAGGATACCTCAGACATAGTGGGATAGGGATACAGACCCTACACAGACTGTGGGAATGAGAGGTAATGTGTGTGAGGGTCCCTTGGACACAGTGGGATAGGGATAGAGACCCTACACCGAGTGTGGAATGAGAGTAAATGAGTGTGAGGATCCCTCAGACACAGTGGGATAGGGATAGAGACCCTATACCGAGTGTGGTATGAGGATTAATGTGAGTGAGGGTCACTCGGACACAGTGAGATAGGGATAGAGACCCTATACCGAGTGTGGTATGTGGATTAATGTGAGTAAGGGTCACTCGGACACAGTGAGATAGGGATAGAGTCCCAACACCGAGTGTGGGAATGAGGGGTAATGTGCGTGAAGATACCTCAGACATAGTGGGATAGGGATACAGACCCTACACAGACTGTGGGAATGAGAGGTAATGTGTGTGAGGGTCCCTTGGACACAGTGGGATAGGGATAGAGACCCTACACAGAATATCGGAATGATGGGTAACGTGAGTGAGGGACCCTCGGACACAGTGTGATAGGCATAGATACCCTACACAGTGTGGGAATGAGGTGTAACGTGTATGAGGGTACCTCGGACACAGGGGAATAGGGATAGAGACCCAGACTCTACACAAAGTGTGGGGATGAGTGGTAACGTGTATGAGGGCTCCTCGGACAGAGGGGGGTAGATAGAAACCCTACACAGTGTGGGAATGAGGGTAAATGAATGTGAGAGTCCCTCGGAAACTGTGGGATAGGGATAGAGACCCTACACCGAGTGTGGAAACGAGGCTAAATGTGAGTGAGGGTCCCTCGTGCGCAGTGGGATAGTGATAGAGACCCTACACAGTCTGTGGGAATGAAGGGCAATGTGAGAGGGTCCCTCGGACACAGTGGGATAGGGATAGAGACCCTACACCGGGTTTGGGAATCAGTAGTAATGTGAGTGTGGGATCCTCAATCTCAGTGTGATAGGACTAGAGACCCTACACGGACAGTTGGAATGAGAGTAAATGTGTGTGAGGGTTACTCAGACACAGTGGGATAGGGATACAGACCCTACACCGAGTGTGGGATTGAGGGGTAATGTGAGTGGGTCCCTCGGACATTGTAGGATAGGGATAGAGACCCTACACTGTGGGAATGAGGGGTAATGTGAGTGAGGGTCCCTCGGACACAGTGAGAAAGGGATAGAGACCCTACACCGAGTGCGGAATGAGGGTAAATATGTGTGAGGGTTCCTCGGACACAGCGGGATAGGGATAGAGACCCAACACCAAGTGTGGGAATGAGGTGTAACGTGAGTGTGGGTCACTCGGACACTGCGGGATAGGGATACAGACCCTACACTGAGTCTGGGAATGAGGGGTAAAGTGAGTGAGGGTCCCTCGGACACAGGGGCATACGGATAGAGACCCTACACAGAGTGGGAATGAGGGTAAAAGAATGTGAGGGTCCCTCAACACAGTAGGATAGGGATAGAGACCCAACACAGACTGTGGGAAAGAGGGTAAATGAACGTGAGGGTCCCTCGGACACAATGGGATAGTGATAGAGACCCTACAGAGAGTCTGGGAATGAGGGGTAATGTGTGTGAGGGTCCCTCGGACACAGTGTGATACGGATACAGACCCGACACAGTGTGTGAATGAGGTGTAACGTGTATGAGGGAACCTCGGACACAGGGGAAGAGGGATAGAGACCCAGACCCTACACAGAGTGTGAGAATGAGGGGTAAAGTGTATGAGGGTTCCTCGGACACAGGGGGAAAGGGGTAGAGACCCAGATCCTACACAGAGTGTGGGAATGAGGGGTAACGTGTATGAGGGTCCCTCGGACACAGGGGGATAGGGATAGAAACCCTACACAGTGTGGGAATGAGGGTAAATGAATGTGAGGGTCCCTCGGAAACAGTGGGATGGGGATAGAGACCCTACACCGAGTGTGGAATGAGAGTATATGAGTGTGAGGGTCCCTCGGACACAGTGGAATAGGGATTCAGACCCTACACAGGCTATTGGAATGAGGGGTAATGTGTGTGAGGGTCCCTCAGAGACAGTGGGATAGGGATACAGACCCTACACTGAGTGTGGGATTGAGGGGTAATGTGAGTGAGGGTCCCTCGGACACAGCGGGATAGGGATAGAGACCCTACACCGAGTGTGGAATGAGGGTAAATATATGTGAGGGTTCCTCGGACACAGCGGGATAGGGAAAGAGACCCGACACCAAGTGTGGGAATGAGGTGTAACGTGAATGAGGGTCATCGGACACTGTGGGATAGGGATACAGACCCTACACTGAGTCTGGGAATGAGGGGTAAAGTGAGTGAGGGTCCCTCGGACACAGTGGCATAGGGATAGAGACCCGACACAGTGTGGGAATGAGGTGTAACGTGTATGAGGGAACCTCGGACACAGGGGAAGAGGGATAGAGACCCAGACCCTACACAGAGTGTGGGAATGAGGGGTAAAGTGTATGAGGGTCCCTCGGACACAGGGGGATAGGGATAGAAACCCTACACAGTGTGGGAATGAGGGTAAATGAATGTGAGGGTCCCTCAACACAGTGGGATAGGGTTAGAGACCTGACACAGACTGTGCGAATGAGGGGACATGTGAGAGGGTCCCTCGGACACAGTGGGATAGGGTTAGAGACCCTACACTGAGTGTGGAATGAGGGTAAATGAGTGTGAGGGTCCCTCGGACATAGTGGGATAGGGATAGAGACCCTACACCATGTGTGCAATGAGGGGTAACGTGAGTGAGGGTCACTCGGACACAGTGGGATAGGGATACAGACCCTACACTGAGTCTGGGAATGAGGGGTAAAGTGAGTGAGGGTCCCTCGGACACAGGGGCATAGGGATAGAGACCCTACACAGAGTGGGAATGAGGGTAAAAGAATGTGAGGGTCCCTCAACACAGTAGGATAGGGATAGAGACCCAACACAGACTGTGGGAAAGAGGGTAAATGAACGTGAGGGTCCCTCGGACACAATGGGATAGTGATAGAGACCCTACAGAGACTGTGGGTATGAGGGGTAATGTGTGTGAGGGTCCCTCGGACACAGTGTGATACGGATACAGACCCGACACAGTGTGTGAATGAGGTGTAACGTGTATGAGGGAACCTCGGACACAGGGGAAGAGAGATAGAGACCCAGACCCTACACAGAGTGTGAGAATGAGGTGTAACGTGTATGAGGGAACCTCGGACACAGGGGAAGAGGGATAGAGACCCAGACCCTACACAGAGTGTGAGAATGAGGGGACATGTGAGAGGGTCCCTCGGACACAGTGGGATAGGGTTAGAGACCCTACACTGAGTGTGGAATGAGGGTAAATGAGTGTGAGGGTCCCTCGGACATAGTGGGATAGGGATAGAGACCCTACACCATGTGTGCAATGAGGGGTAACGTGAGTGAGGGTCACTCGGACACTGTGGGACAGGGATACAGACCCTACACTGAGTCTGGGAATGACGGGTAATGTGAGTGAGGATTCGTTGGACACGGGGATAGGGATAGAGCCCCTACCCAGAGTATGGGAATGAGGGGTAATGAATGTGAGGGTCCCTCGGACACAGTGTGATAGGGATAGAGACCCGACACAGTGTGGGAATGAGGTGTAACGTGTATGAGGTACCCTCGGACCAGAGGAAGAGGGATAGAGAACCAGACCCTGCACAGAGTGTGGGAATGAGGGGTAAAGTGTATGAGGGTCCCTCGGACACAGGGGGATAGGGATAGTGACCCAGACCCTACACAGAGCGTGGGAATGAGGGGTAAAGTGTATGAGGGTCCCTCGGACACAGGGGGAAAGGGGTAGAGACCCAGATCCTGCACAGAGTGTGGGAATGAGGGGTAACGTGTATGAGGGTCCCTCGGACACAGTGTGATAGGGATAGAGACACAACATCGTGTGGGAATGAGGTGTAACGTGTATGAGGGTACGTCGGACACAGTGGGATAGGGATAGAGACCCTACACCGAGTGTGGAATGAGAGTAAATGAGTGTGAGGGTCCCTCGGACAGAGTTGGATATGGATAGAGACCCTACACCATGTGTGGAATGAGGGGTAATGAGTGTGAGGGTCCCTCGGACACAGTGGAATAGGGATTGAGACCCTATCCAGAGTGTGGAATGAGGGGTAACGTGAGTTAGGGTCCCTCGGACACAGTCTGATACGGAAAGAGACCCTACACAGACTGGGAATGAGGCGTAATGTGAGTGAGGGTCCCTTGGACACAGGGGCATAGGAATAGAGACCCTACACAGACCGTGGGAACAAGGGTAAATGAGGGTGAGGATCCCTCGTACACAGTGGGATAGTGATAGAGACCCTGCACAGACTGTGGGAATGAGGGGTAATGTGAGTGAGGGTCGTTCGGACACAGTGGATAGGGAAAGAGACCCTACACCGAGTGAGGAATGAGGATTAATATGAGTGAGGGTCCCCCGGACACAGTGGGATAGGGATAGAGACCCTACACCGAGGGTGGAATGAGGATAAATGTGTGTCAGGGTTACTCGGACACAGTGGATAGGGAAAGAGACCCTACACCGAGTGAGGAATGAGGATTAATATGAGTGAGGGTCCCCCGGACACAGTGGGATAGGGATAGAGACCCTACACCGAGGGTGGAATGAGGATAAATGTGTGTCAGGGTTACTCGGACACAGTGGGATAGGGATAGAGACCCAACACCAAGTGTGGGAATGAGGGGTAACGTGAGTGAGGGTCACTCGAACACTGTGGGATAGGGAAAGAGACCCTACACCGAGTGTGGGAATGAGAGGTAATGTGCATGAGGATACCTCAGACATAGTGGGATAGGGATACAGACCCTACACAGACTGTGGGAATGAGAGGTAATGTGTGTGAGGGTCCCTTGGACACAGTGGGATAGGGATAGAGACCCTACACCGAGTGTGGAATGAGAGTAAATGAGTGTGAGGATCCCTCAGACACAGTGGGATAGGGATAGAGACCCTATACCGAGTGTGGTATGAGGATTAATGTGAGTGAGGGTCACTCGGACACAGTGAGATAGGGATAGAGACCCTATACCGAGTGTGGTATGTGGATTAATGTGAGTAAGGGTCACTCGGACACAGTGAGATAGGGATAGAGTCCCAACACCGAGTGTGGGAATGAGGGGTAATGTGCGTGAAGATACCTCAGACATAGTGGGATAGGGATACAGACCCTACACAGACTGTGGGAATGAGAGGTAATGTGTGTGAGGGTCCCTTGGACACAGTGGGATAGGGATAGAGACCCTACACAGAATATCGGAATGATGGGTAACGTGAGTGAGGGACCCTCGGACACAGTGTGATAGGCATAGATACCCTACACAGTGTGGGAATGAGGTGTAACGTGTATGAGGGTACCTCGGACACAGGGGAATAGGGATAGAGACCCAGACTCTACACAAAGTGTGGGGATGAGTGGTAACGTGTATAAGGGCTCCTCGGACAGAGGGGGGTAGATAGAAACCCTACACAGTGTGGGAATGAGGGTAAATGAATGTGAGAGTCCCTCGGAAACTGTGGGATAGGGATAGAGACCCTGCACAGACTGTGGAAACGAGGCTAAATGTGAGTGAGGGTCCCTCGTGCGCAGTGGGATAGTGATAGAGACCCTACACAGTCTGTGGGAATGAAGGGCAATGTGAGAGGGTCCCTCGGACACAATGGGATAGGGATAGAGACCCTACACCGAGTGTGGAATGAGAGTAAATGAGCGTGAGGGTCCCTCGGACACAGTGGGATAGGGATAGAGACCCTACACCGGGTTTGGGAATCAGTAGTAATGTGAGTGTGGGATCCTCAATCTCAGTGTGATAGGACTAGAGACCCTACACGGACAGTTGGAATGAGAGTAAATGTGTGTGAGGGTTACTCAGACACAGTGGGATAGGGATACAGACCCTACACCGAGTGTGGGATTGAGGGGTAATGTGAGTGGGTCCCTCGGACATTGTAGGATAGGGATAGAGACCCTACACTGTGGGAATGAGGGGTAATGTGAGTGAGGGTCCCTCGGACACAGTGAGAAAGGGATAGAGACCCTACACCGAGTGCGGAATGAGGGTAAATATGTGTGAGGGTTCCTCGGACACAGCGGGATAGGGATAGAGACCCAACACCAAGTGTGGGAATGAGGTGTAACGTGAGTGTGGGTCACTCGGACACTGCGGGATAGGGATACAGACCCTACACTGAGTCTGGGAATGAGGGGTAAAGTGAGTGAGGGTCCCTCGGACACAGGGGCATACGGATAGAGACCCTACACAGAGTGGGAATGAGGGTAAAAGAATGTGAGGGTCCCTCAACACAGTAGGATAGGGATAGAGACCCAACACAGACTGTGGGAAAGAGGGTAAATGAACGTGAGGGTCCCTCGGACACAATGGGATAGTGATAGAGACCCTACAGAGAGTGTGGGTATGAGGGGTAATGTGTGTGAGGGTCCCTCGGACACAGTGTGATACGGATACAGACCCGACACAGTGTGTGAATGAGGTGTAACGTGTATGAGGGAACCTCGGACACAGGGGAAGAGGGATAGAGACCCAGACCCTACAGAGACTGTGGGAATGAGGGGTAAAGTGTATGAGGGTTCCTCGGACACAGGGGGAAAGGGGTAGAGACCCAGATCCTACAGAGTGTGGGAATGAGGGGTAACGTGTATGAGGGTCCCTCGGACACAGGGGGATAGGGATAGAAACCCTACACAGTGTGGGAATGAGGGTAAATGAATGTGAGGGTCCCTCGGAAACAGTGGGATGGGGATAGAGACCCTACACCGAGTGTGGAATGAGAGTATATGAGTGTGAGGGTCCCTCGGACACAGTGGAATAGGGATTCAGACCCTACACAGGCTATTGGAATGAGGGGTAATGTGTGTGAGGGTCCCTCAGAGACAGTGGGATAGGGATACAGACCCTACACTGAGTGTGGGATTGAGGGGTAATGTGAGTGAGGGTCCCTCGGACACAGCGGGATAGGGATAGAGACCCTACACCGAGTGTGGAATGAGGGTAAATATATGTGAGGGTTCCTCGGACACAGCGGGATAGGGAAAGAGACCCGACACCAAGTGTGGGAATGAGGTGTAACGTGAATGAGGGTCATCGGACACTGTGGGATAGGGATACAGACCCTACACTGAGTCTGGGAATGAGGGGTAAAGTGAGTGAGGGTCCCTCGGACACAGTGGCATAGGGATAGAGACCCGACACAGTGTGGGAATGAGGTGTAACGTGTATGAGGGAACCTCGGACACAGGGGAAGAGGGATAGAGACCCAGACCCTACACAGAGTGTGGGAATGAGGGGTAAAGTGTATGAGGGTCCCTCGGACACAGGGGGATAGGGATAGAAACCCTACACAGTGTGGGAATGAGGGTAAATGAATGTGAGGGTCCCTCAACACAGTGGGATAGGGTTAGAGACCTGACACAGACTGTGCGAATGAGGGGACATGTGAGAGGGTCCCTCGGACACAGTGGGATAGGGTTAGAGACCCTACACTGAGTGTGGAATGAGGGTAAATGAGTGTGAGGGTCCCTCGGACATAGTGGGATAGGGATAGAGACCCTACACCATGTGTGCAATGAGGGGTAACGTGAGTGAGGGTCACTCGGACACAGTGGGATAGGGATACAGACCCTACACTGAGTCTGGGAATGAGGGGTAAAGTGAGTGAGGGTCCCTCGGACACAGGGGCATAGGGATAGAGACCCTACACAGAGTGGGAATGAGGGTAAAAGAATGTGAGGGTCCCTCAACACAGTAGGATAGGGATAGAGACCCAACACAGACTGTGGGAAAGAGGGTAAATGAACGTGAGGGTCCCTCGGACACAATGGGATAGTGATAGAGACCCTACAGAGACTGTGGGTATGAGGGGTAATGTGTGTGAGGGTCCCTCGGACACAGTGTGATACGGATACAGACCCGACACAGTGTGTGAATGAGGTGTAACGTGTATGAGGGAACCTCGGACACAGGGGAAGAGAGATAGAGACCCAGACCCTACACAGAGTGTGAGAATGAGGTGTAACGTGTATGAGGGAACCTCGGACACAGGGGAAGAGGGATAGAGACCCAGACCCTACACAGAGTGTGAGAATGAGGGGACATGTGAGAGGGTCCCTCGGACACAGTGGGATAGGGTTAGAGACCCTACACTGAGTGTGGAATGAGGGTAAATGAGTGTGAGGGTCCCTCGGACATAGTGGGATAGGGATAGAGACCCTACACCATGTGTGCAATGAGGGGTAACGTGAGTGAGGGTCACTCGGACACTGTGGGACAGGGATACAGACCCTACACTGAGTCTGGGAATGACGGGTAATGTGAGTGAGGATTCGTTGGACACGGGGATAGGGATAGAGCCCCTACCCAGAGTATGGGAATGAGGGGTAATGAATGTGAGGGTCCCTCGGACACAGTGTGATAGGGATAGAGACCCGACACAGTGTGGGAATGAGGTGTAACGTGTATGAGGTACCCTCGGACCAGAGGAAGAGGGATAGAGAACCAGACCCTGCACAGAGTGTGGGAATGAGGGGTAAAGTGTATGAGGGTCCCTCGGACACAGGGGGATAGGGATAGTGACCCAGACCCTACACAGAGCGTGGGAATGAGGGGTAAAGTGTATGAGGGTCCCTCGGACACAGGGGGATATGGATAGAAACCCTACACAGTGTGGGAATGAGGGTAAATGAATGTGAGGGTTCCTCAGACACAGTGGGATTGGGATAGAGACCCTACACCAAGTGTGGGAATGAGGGGTAACGTGAGTGAGTGTCACTCGGGCACTGTGGGATACGGAAAGTGACCCTACACCGAGTGTGGGAATGAGGGGTAAAGTTCGTGAGGATACTTCAGACATAGTAGGATAGGGATATAGACCCTACACAGAGTGTGGGAATGAGGGGTAATGTGTGTGAGGGTCCCTCGGACACAGTGTGATAGGCATAGAAACCCTACACAGTGTGGGAATGAGGTGTAACGTGTATGAGGGTACCTCGGACACAGAGGAATAGGGATAGGTACCCAGAACCTACACAGAGTGTGTGAATGAGGTGTAACGTGTGTGAGGGTCCCTCGGACACAGGGGAATAGGGATAGGTACCCAGAACCTACACAGAGTGTGGGTATGAGGGGTAATGTGTGTGAGGGTCCCTCGGACACAGTGTGATACGGATACAGACCCGACACAGTGTGTGAATGAGGTGTAACGTGTATGAGGGAACCTCGGACACAGGGGAAGAGAGATAGAGACCCAGACCCTACACAGAGTGTGAGAATGAGGTGTAAAGTGTATGAGGGTTCCTCGGACACAGGGGGATAGGGATAGTGACCCAGACCCTACAGAGACTGTGGGAATGAGGGGTAAAGTGTATGAGGGTTCCTCGGACACAGGGGGAAAGGGGTAGAGACCCAGACCCTACAGAGACTGTGGGAATGAGGGGTAACGTGTATGAGGGTCCCTCGGACACAGGGGGATAGGGATAGAAACCCTACACAGTGTGGGAATGAGGGTAAATGAATGTGAGGGTCCCTCGGAAACAGTGGGATGGGGATAGAGACCCTACACCGAGTGTGGAATGAGAGTATATGAGTGTGAGGGTCCCTCGGACACAGTGGAATAGGGATTCAGACCCTACACAGACTATTGGAATGAGGGGTAATGTGTGTGAGGGTCCCTTAGAGACAGTGGGATAGGGATACAGACCCTACACTGAGTGTGGGATTGAGGGGTAATGTGAGTGAGGGTCCCTCGGACACAGTGGGATGGGGATAGAGACCCTGCCCCGAGTGTGGAATGAGGGTAAATATATGTGAGGGTTCCTCGGACACAGCGGGATAGGGATAGAGACCCTACACCGAGTGTGGAATGAGGGTAAATATATGTGAGGGTCCCTCGGACACAGTGGCATAGGGATAGAGACCCGACACAGTGTGGGAATGAGGTGTAACGTGTATGAGGGAACCTCGGACACAGGGGAAGAGGGATAGAGACCCAGACCCTACACAGAGTGTGGGAATGGGTAAAGTGTATGAGGGTCCCTCGGACACAGCGGGAAAGGGGTAGAGACCCAGATCCTACACAGAGTGTGGGAATGAGGGGTAACGTGTATGAGGGTCCCTCGGACACAGGGGGATAGGGATAGAAACCCTACACAGTGTGGGAATGAGGGTAAATGAATGTGAGGGTCCCTCGACACAGTGGGATAGGGATAGAGACCTGACACAGACTGTGCGAATGAGGGGACATGTGAGAGGGTCCCTCGGACACAGTGGGATAGGGTTAGAGACCCTACACTGAGTGTGGAATGAGGGTAAATGAGTGTGAGGGTCCCTCGGACATAGTGGGATAGGGATAGAGACCCTACACCATGTGTGCAATGAGGGGTAACGTGAGTGAGGGTCACTCGGACACAGTGGGATAGGGATACAGACCCTACACTGAGTCTGGGAATGACGGGTAATGTGAGTGAGGATTCGTTGGACACGGGGATAGGGATAGAGCCCCTACCCAGAGTATGGGAATGAGGGGTAATGAATGTGAGGGTCCCTCGGACACAGTGTGATAGGGATAGAGACCCGACACAGTGTGGGAATGAGGTGTAACGTGTATGAGGTACCCTCGGACCAGAGGAAGAGGGATAGAGAACCAGACCCTGCACAGAGTGTGGGAATGAGGGGTAAAGTGTATGAGGGTCCCTCGGACACAGGGGGATAGGGATAGTGACCCAGACCCTACACAGAGCGTGGGAATGAGGGGTAAAGTGTATGAGGGTCCCTCGGACACAGGGGGATATGGATAGAAACCCTACACAGTGTGGGAATGAGGGTAAATGAATGTGAGGGTTCCTCAGACGCAGTGGGATTGGGATAGAGACCCTACACCAAGTGTGGGAATGAGGGGTAACGTGAGTGAGTGTCACTCGGGCACTGTGGGATACGGAAAGTGACCCTACACCGAGTGTGGGAATGAGGGGTAAAGTTCGTGAGGATACTTCAGACATAGTAGGATAGGGATATAGACCCTACACAGAGTGTGGGAATGAGGGGTAATGTGTGTGAGGGTCCCTCGGACACAGTGTGATAGGCATAGAAACCCTACACAGTGTGGGAATGAGGTGTAACGTGTATGAGGGTACCTCGGACACAGGGGAATAGGGATAGGTACCCAGAACCTACACAGAGTGTGTGAATGAGGTGTAACGCGTGTGAGGGTCCCTCGGACACAGGGGAATAGGGATAGGTACCCAGAACCTACACAGAGTGTGGGAATGAGGGGTAACGTGTATGAGGGTACCTCGGCCACAGGGGGATAGGGATAGAAACCCTACACAGTGTGGGAATGAGGGTAAATGAATGTGAGGTCCCTCGGAAACAGTGGAATAGGGATAGAGACCCTGCACAGACTGTGGGAACGAGGGTAAATGAGTGTGAGGGTTCCTCGGACACAGTCGGATACGGATAGAGACCCAACAGCAAATGTGGGAATCAGGGGTAATGTGAGTGAGGGTCACTCGGACACAGTGGAATAGGGATAGAGACCCTACACAGTGTGGGAATCAGCGGTTACGTATATGAGGGTCCCTCGGACACAGGGGGATAGGGATAGAGACCCTACACAGTGTGGGAATGAGGGTAAATGTATCTGAGGGTCCCTCGGACACAGTGGGATAGGAATAGTAACCCTACACTGACTGTGGGAATGAGGGGTAATGTGTGTGAGGGTCCCTTGGACACAGTGGGGTAGCGATAGAGACTCGACACAGAATATCGGAATGAGGGCTAATGTGTGTGAGGGTTCCTCGGACATAGTGGGATAGGGATACAGACCCTACCCAGAGTGTGGGAATGAGGGGTAATGTGTGTGAGGGTCCCTTGGACACAGTGGGTTAGGGATAGAGACCCAACACCATGTGGGAATGAGGGGTAATGTGTGTGAGGGTCCCTCGGACACAGTGGGATAGGAATAGCGACCCTACACTGACTGTGGGAATGAGGGGTAATGTGAGTGAGGGTCTCTCGGACCCAGTGGGATAGGGATAGAGACCCTACACAGTGTGGGAATGAGGGTAATTGAATGTGAGCGTCCCTCAGACACAGTGGGATAGGGATAGAGACCCTACACCGAGTGTGGGAATGAGAGGTAATGTGCATGAGGATAGCTCAGACATAGTGGGATAGGGATACAGACCCTACACAGACTGTGGGAATGAGAGGTAACGAGTGTGAGGGTCCCTTGGACACAGTGGGGTAGCGATAGAGACTCGACACAGAATATCGGAATGAGGGCTAATGTGTGTGAGGGTTCCTCGGACATAGTGGGTTAGGGATAGAGACCCAACACCATGTGGGAATGAGGGGTAATGTGTGTGAGGGTCCCTCGGACACAGTGGGATAGGGATAGAGTCCCGACACAGACTGTGGGAATGAGGGGTAATGTGAGTGAGGGTCCCTCGGACACAGTAGGATAGGGATAGTGACGCTACACTGACTGTGGGAATGAGGGGTAATGTGTGTGAGGGTCCCTTGGACACAGTGGGATAGGGATACAGACCCTACACAGACTGTGGGAATGAGAGGTAATGTGTGTGAGGGTCCCTTGGACACAGTGGGATAGGGATACAGAACCTACACAGACTGTGGGAATGAGAGGTAATGTGTGTGAGGGTCCCTTGGACACAGTGGGATAGGGATACAGAACCTACACAGACTGTGGGAATGAGAGGTAATGTGTGTGAGGGTCCCTTGGACACAGCGGGATAGGGATAGAGACCCAACACCAAGTGTGGGAATGAGGTGTAACGTGAGTGTGGGTCACTCGGACACTGCGGGATAGGGATACAGACCCTACACTGAGTCTGGGAATGAGGGGTAAAGTGAGTGAGGGTCCCTCGGACACAGGGGCATAGGGATAGAGACCCTGCCCAGAGTGTGGGAATGAGGGGTAATGAGCGCGAGGGTCCCTCGGACACAGTGTGATAGGGATAGAGACCCAACACAGTGTGGGAATGAGGTGTAACGTGTATGAGGTACCCTCGGACCAGAGGAAGAGGGATAGAGAACCAGACCCTGCACAGAGTGTGGGAATGAGGGGTAACGTGTATGAGGTACCCTCGGACCAGAGGAAGAGGGATAGTGACCCAGACCCTACACAGAGAGTGGGAATGAGTGGTAAAGTGTATGAGGGTCCCTCGGACACAGGGGGATAGGGATAGAGACCCAGACGCTACACGGAGTGTGGGAATGAGGGGTAAAGTGTATGAGGGTCCCTCAGACACAGGGGGATATGGATAGAAACCCTACACAGAGTGGGAATGAGGGTAAAAGAATGTGAGGGTCCCTCAACACAGTAGGATAGGGATAGAGACCCAACACAGACTGTGGGAAAGAGGGTAAATGAACGTGAGGGTCCCTCGGACACAATGGGATAGTGATAGAGACCCTACAGAGACTGTGGGTATGAGGGGTAATGTGTGTGAGGGTCCCTCGGACACAGTGTGATACGGATACAGACCCGACACAGTGTGTGAATGAGGTGTAACGTGTATGAGGGAACCTCGGACACAGGGGAAGAGAGATAGAGACCCAGACCCTACACAGAGTGTGAGAATGAGGTGTAAAGTGTATGAGGGTTCCTCGGACACAGGGGGATAGGGATAGTGACCCAGACCCTACAGAGACTGTGGGAATGAGGGGTAACGTGTATGAGGGTTCCTCGGACACAGGGGGAAAGGGGTAGAGACCCAGACCCTACAGAGACTGTGGGAATGAGGGGTAACGTGTATGAGGGTCCCTCGGACACAGGGGGATAGGGATAGAAACCCTACACAGTGTGGGAATGAGGGTAAATGAATGTGAGGGTCCCTCGGAAACAGTGGGATGGGGATAGAGACCCTACACCGAGTGTGGAATGAGAGTATATGAGTGTGAGGGTCCCTCGGACACAGTGGAATAGGGATTCAGACCCTACACAGACTATTGGAATGAGGGGTAATGTGTGTGAGGGTCCCTTAGAGACAGTGGGATAGGGATACAGACCCTACACTGAGTGTGGGATTGAGGGGTAATGTGAGTGAGGGTCCCTCGGACACAGTGGGATGGGGATAGAGACCCTGCCCCGAGTGTGGAATGAGGGTAAATATATGTGAGGGTTCCTCGGACACAGCGGGATAGGGATAGAGACCCTACACCGAGTGTGGAATGAGGGTAAATATATGTGAGGGTCCCTCGGACACAGTGGCATAGGGATAGAGACCCGACACAGTGTGGGAATGAGGTGTAACGTGTATGAGGGAACCTCGGACACAGGGGAAGAGGGATAGAGACCCAGACCCTACACAGAGTGTGGGAATGGGTAAAGTGTATGAGGGTCCCTCGGACACAGCGGGAAAGGGGTAGAGACCCAGATCCTACACAGAGTGTGGGAATGAGGGGTAACGTGTATGAGGGTCCCTCGGACACAGGTGGATAGGGATAGAAACCCTACACAGTGTGGGAATGAGGGTAAATGAATGTGAGGGTCCCTCGGAAACAGTGGGATAGGGATAGAGACCCTGCACAGACTGTGGGAACGAGGGTAAATGAGTGTGAGGGTTCCTCGGACACAGTCGGATACGGATAGAGACCCAACAGCAAATGTGGGAATCAGGGGTAATGTGAGTGAGGGTCACTCGGACACAGTGGAATAGGGATAGAGACCCAGACCCTACACAGTGTGGGAATCAGCGGTTACGTATATGAGGGTCCCTCGGACACAGGGGGATAGGGATAGAGACCCTACACAGTGTGGGAATGAGGGTAAATGTATCTGAGGGTCCCTCGGACACAGTGGGATAGGAATAGTGACCCTACACTGACTGTGGGAATGAGGGGTAATGTGTGTGAGGGTCCCTTGGACACAGTGGGGTAGCGATAGAGACTCGACACAGAATATCGGAATGAGGGCTAATGTGTGTGAGGGTTCCTCGGACATAGTGGGATAGGGATACAGACCCTACCCAGAGTGTGGGAATGAGGGGTAATGTGTGTGAGGGTCCCTTGGACACAGTGGGTTAGGGATAGAGACCCAACACCATGTGGGAATGAGGGGTAATGTGTGTGAGGGTCCCTCGGACACAGTGGGATAGGAATAGCGACCCTACACTGACTGTGGGAATGAGGGGTAATGTGAGTGAGGGTCTCTCGGACCCAGTGGGATAGGGATAGAGACCCTACACAGTGTGGGAATGAGGGTAATTGAATGTGAGCGTCCCTCAGACACAGTGGGATAGGGATAGAGACCCTACACCGAGTGTGGGAATGAGAGGTAATGTGCATGAGGATAGCTCAGACATAGTGGGATAGGGATAGAGACCCTACACAGACTGTGGGAATGAGAGGTAACGAGTGTGAGGGTCCCTTGGACACAGTGGGGTAGGGATAGAGACTCGACACAGAATATCGGAATGAGGGCTAATGTGTGTGAGGGTTCCTCGGACATAGTGGGTTAGGGATAGAGACCCAACACCATGTGGGAATGAGGGGTAATGTGTGTGAGGGTCCCTCGGACACAGTGGGATAGGGATAGAGTCCCGACACAGACTGTGGGAATGAGGGGTAATGTGAGTGAGGGTCCCTCGGACACAGTAGGATAGGGATAGTGACGCTACACTGACTGTGGGAATGAGGGGTAATGTGTGTGAGGGTCCCTTGGACACAGTGGGATAGGGATACAGACCCTACACAGACTGTGGGAATGAGAGGTAATGTGTGTGAGGGTCCCTTGGACACAGCGGGATAGGGATAGAGACCCAACACCAAGTGTGGGAATGAGGTGTAACGTGAGTGTGGGTCACTCGGACACTGCGGGATAGGGATACAGACCCTACACTGAGTCTGGGAATGAGGGGTAAAGTGAGTGAGGGTCCCTCGGACACAGGGGCATAGGGATAGAGACCCTGCCCAGAGTGTGGGAATGAGGGGTAATGAGCGCGAGGGTCCCTCGGACACAGTGTGATAGGGATAGAGACCCAACACAGTGTGGGAATGAGGTGTAACGTGTATGAGGTACCCTCGGACCAGAGGAAGAGGGATAGAGAACCAGACCCTGCACAGAGTGTGGGAATGAGGGGTAAAGTGTATGAGGGTCCCTCAGACACAGGGGGATATGGATAGAAACCCTACACAGAGCGTGGGAATGAGTGGTAAAGTGTATGAGGGTCCCTCGGACACAGGGGGATAGGGATAGAGACCCAGACGCTACACGGAGCGTGGGAATGAGGGGTAAAGTGTATGAGGGTCCCTCAGACACAGGGGGATATGGATAGAAACCCTACACAGAGTGGGAATGAGGGTAAAAGAATGTGAGGGTCCCTCAACACAGTAGGATAGGGATAGAGACCCAACACAGACTGTGGGAAAGAGGGTAAATGAACGTGAGGGTCCCTCGGACACAGTGGGATAGTGATAGAGACCCTACAGAGAGTGTGGGTATGAGGGGTAATGTGTGTGAGGGTCCCTCGGACACAGTGTGATACGGATACAGACCCGACACAGTGTGTGAATGAGGTGTAACGTGTATGAGGGAACCTCGGACACAGGGGAAGAGGGATAGAGACCCAGACCTTACACAGAGTGTGAGAATGAGGGGTAAAGTGTATGAGGGTTCCTCGGACACAGGGGGAAAGGGGTAGAGACCCAGATCCTACACAGAGTGTGGGAATGAGGGGTAACGTGTATGAGGGTTCCTCGGACACAGGGGGATAGGGATAGTGACCCAGACCCTACAGAGACTGTGGGAATGAGGGGTAACGTGTATGAGGGTTCCTCGGACACAGGGGGAAAGGGGTAGAGACCCAGACCCTACAGAGACTGTGGGAATGAGGGGTAACGTGTATGAGGGTCCCTCGGACACAGGGGGATAGGGATAGAAACCCTACACAGTGTGGGAATGAGGGTAAATGAATGTGAGGGTCCCTCGGAAACAGTGGGATGGGGATAGAGACCCTACACCGAGTGTGGAATGAGAGTATATGAGTGTGAGGGTCCCTCGGACATAGTGGAATAGGGATTCAGACCCTACACAGACTATTGGAATGAGGGGTAACGTGTGTGAGGGTCCCTTAGAGACAGTGGGATAGGGATACAGACCCTACACTGAGTGTGGGATTGAGGGGTAATGTGAGTGAGGGTCCCTCGGACACAGTGGGATGGGGATAGAGACCCTGCCCCGAGTGTGGAATGAGGGTAAATATATGTGAGGGTTCCTCGGACACAGTGGGATAGGGATACAGACCCTACACTGAGTCTGGGAATGAGGAGTAAAGTGAGTGAGGGTCCCTCGGACACAGTGGCATAGGGATAGAGACCCGACACAGTGTGGGAATGAGGTGTAACGTGTATGAGGGAACCTCGGACACAGGGGAAGAGGGATAGAGACCCAGACCCTACACAGAGTGTGGGAATGGGTAAAGTGTATGAGGGTCCCTCGGACACAGCGGGAAAGGGGTAGAGACCCAGATCCTACACAGAGTGTGGGAATGACGGGTAATGTGTATGAGGGTCCCTCGGACACAGGGGGATAGGGATAGAGACCTGACACAGACTGTGCGAATGAGGGGACATGTGAGAGGGTCCCTCGGACACAGTGGGATAGGGTTAGAGACCCTACAATGAGTGTGGAATGAGGGTAAATGAGTGTGAGGGTCCCTCGGACACAGTGGGATAGGGTTAGAGACCCTACAATGAGTGTGGAATGAGGGTAAATGAGTGTGAGGGTCCCTCGGACATAGTGGGATAGGGATAGAGACCCTACACCATGTGTGCAATGAGGGGTAACGTGAGTGAGGGTCACTCGGACACAGTGGGATAGGGATACAGACCCTACACTGAGTCTGGGAATGACGGGTAATGTGAGTGAGGATTCGTTGGACACGGGGATAGGGATAGAGCCCCTACCCAGAGTATGGGAATGAGGGGTAATGAATGTGAGGGTCCCTCGGACACAGTGTGATAGGGATAGAGACCCGACACAGTGTGGGAATGAGGTGTAACGTGTATGAGGTACCCTCGGACCAGAGGAAGAGGGATAGAGAACCAGACCCTGCACAGAGTGTGGGAATGAGGGGTAAAGTGTATGAGGGTCCCTCGGACACAGGGCGATATGGATAGAAACCCTACACAGTGTGGGAATGAGGGTAAATGAATGTGAGGGTTCCTCAGACACAGTGGGATTGGGATAGAGACCCTACACCAAGTGTGGGAATGAGGGGTAACGTGAGTGAGTGTCACTCGGGCACTGTGGGATACGGAAAGTGACCCTACACCGAGTGTGGGAATGAGGGGTAAAGTTCGTGAGGATACTTCAGACATAGTAGGATAGGGATATAGACCCTACACAGAGTGTGGGAATGAGGGGTAATGTGTGTGAGGGTCCCTCGGACACAGTGTGATAGGCATAGAAACCCTACACAGTGTGGGAATGAGGTGTAACGTGTATGAGGGTACCTCGGACACAAGGGAATAGGGATAGAGACCCAGACTCTACACAGAGTGTGTGAATGAGGTGTAACGTGTGTGAGGGTCCCTCGGACACAGGGGAATAGGGATAGGTACCCAGAACCTACACAGAGTGTGGGAATGAGGGGTAACATGTATGAGGGTACCTCGGCCACAGGGGGATAGGGATAGAAACCCTACACAGTGTGGGAATGAGGTGTAACGTGTATGAGGGTACCTCGGACACAGGGGAATAGGGATAGGTACCCAGAACCTACACAGAGTGTGTGAATGAGGTGTAACGTGTGTGAGGGTCCCTCGGACACAGGGGAATAGGGATAGGTACCCAGAATCTACACAGAGTGTGGGAATGAGGGGTAACGTGTATGAGGGTACCTCGGCCACAGGGGGATAGGGATAGAAACCCTACACAGTGTGGGAATGAGGGGTAACGTGAGTGAGGGTCACTCGAACACTGTGGGATAGGGAAAGAGACCCTACACCGAGTGTGGGAATGAGAGGTAATGTGCATGAGGATACCTCAGACATAGTGGGATAGGGATACAGACCCTACACAGACTGTGGGAATGAGAGGTAATGTGTGTGAGGGTCCCTTGGACACAGTGGGATAGGGATAGAGACCCTACACCGAGTGTGGAATGAGAGTAAATGAGTGTGAGGATCCCTCAGACACAGTGGGATAGGGATAGAGACCCTATACCGAGTGTGGTATGAGGATTAATGTGAGTGAGGGTCACTCGGACACAGTGAGATAGGGATAGAGTCCCAACACCGAGTGTGGGAATGAGGGGTAATGTGCGTGAAGATACCTCAGACATAGTGGGATAGGGATACAGACCCTACACAGACTGTGGGAATGAGAGGTAATGTGTGTGAGGGTCCCTTGGACACAGTGGGATAGGGATAGAGACCCTACACAGAATATCGGAATGATGGGTAACGTGAGTGAGGGACCCTCGGACACAGTGTGATAGGCATAGATACCCTACACAGTGTGGGAATGAGGTGTAACGTGTATGAGGGTACCTCGGACACAGGGGAATAGGGATAGGTACCCAGAACCTACACAGAGTGTGTGAATGAGGTGTAACGTGTGTGAGGGTCCCTCGGACACAGGGGAATAGGGATAGGTACCCAGAATCTACACAGAGTGTGGGAATGAGGGGTAACGTGTATGAGGGTACCTCGGCCACAGGGGGATAGGGATAGAAACCCTACACAGTGTGGGAATGAGGGGTAACGTGAGTGAGGGTCACTCGAACACTGTGGGATAGGGAAAGAGACCCTACACCGAGTGTGGGAATGAGAGGTAATGTGCATGAGGATACCTCAGACATAGTGGGATAGGGATACAGACCCTACACAGACTGTGGGAATGAGAGGTAATGTGTGTGAGGGTCCCTTGGACACAGTGGGATAGGGATAGAGACCCTACACCGAGTGTGGAATGAGAGTAAATGAGTGTGAGGATCCCTCAGACACAGTGGGATAGGGATAGAGACCCTATACCGAGTGTGGTATGAGGATTAATGTGAGTGAGGGTCACTCGGACACAGTGAGATAGGGATAGAGACCCTATACCGAGTGTGGTATGTGGATTAATGTGAGTAAGGGTCACTCGGACACAGTGAGATAGGGATAGAGTCCCAACACCGAGTGTGGGAATGAGGGGTAATGTGCGTGAAGATACCTCAGACATAGTGGGATAGGGATACAGACCCTACACAGACTGTGGGAATGAGAGGTAATGTGTGTGAGGGTCCCTTGGACACAGTGGGATAGGGATAGAGACCCTACACAGAATATCGGAATGATGGGTAACGTGAGTGAGGGACCCTCGGACACAGTGTGATAGGCATAGATACCCTACACAGTGTGGGAATGAGGTGTAACGTGTATGAGGGTACCTCGGACACAGGGGAATAGGGATAGAGACCCAGACTCTACACAAAGTGTGGGGATGAGTGGTAACGTGTATGAGGGCTCCTCGGACAGAGGGGGGTAGATAGAAACCCTACACAGTGTGGGAATGAGGGTAAATGAATGTGAGAGTCCCTCGGAAACTGTGGGATAGGGATAGAGACCCTGCACAGACTGTGGAAACGAGGCTAAATGTGAGTGAGGGTCCCTCGTGCGCAGTGGGATAGTGATAGAGACCCTACACAGTCTGTGGGAATGAAGGGCAATGTGAGAGGGTCCCTCGGACACAATGGGATAGGGATAGAGACCCTACACCGAGTGTGGAATGAGAGTAAATGAGCGTGAGGGTCCCTCGGACACAGTGGGATAGGGATAGAGACCCTACACCGGGTTTGGGAATCAGTAGTAATGTGAGTGTGGGATCCTCAATCTCAGTGTGATAGGACTAGAGACCCTACACGGACAGTTGGAATGAGAGTAAATGTGTGTGAGGGTTACTCAGACACAGTGGGATAGGGATACAGACCCTACACCGAGTGTGGGATTGAGGGGTAATGTGAGTGGGTCCCTCGGACATTGTAGGATAGGGATAGAGACCCTACACTGTGGGAATGAGGGGTAATGTGAGTGAGGGTCCCTCGGACACAGTGAGAAAGGGATAGAGACCCTACACCGAGTGCGGAATGAGGGTAAATATGTGTGAGGGTTCCTCGGACACAGCGGGATAGGGATAGAGACCCAACACCAAGTGTGGGAATGAGGTGTAACGTGAGTGTGGGTCACTCGGACACTGCGGGATAGGGATACAGACCCTACACTGAGTCTGGGAATGAGGGGTAAAGTGAGTGAGGGTCCCTCGGACACAGGGGCATACGGATAGAGACCCTACACAGAGTGGGAATGAGGGTAAAAGAATGTGAGGGTCCCTCAACACAGTAGGATAGGGATAGAGACCCAACACAGACTGTGGGAAAGAGGGTAAATGAACGTGAGGGTCCCTCGGACACAATGGGATAGTGATAGAGACCCTACAGAGACTGTGGGTATGAGGGGTAATGTGTGTGAGGGTCCCTCGGACACAGTGTGATACGGATACAGACCCGACACAGTGTGTGAATGAGGTGTAACGTGTATGAGGGAACCTCGGACACAGGGGAAGAGGGATAGAGACCCAGACCCTGCACAGAGTGTGGGAATGAGGGGTAATGTGTGTGAGGGTCCCTTGGACACAGGGGGATAGGGATAGTGACCCAGACCCTACACAGAGTGTGAGAATGAGGGGTAATGTGTGTGAGGGTCCCTCGGACACAGTGTGATAGGCATAGAAACCCTACACAGTGTGGGAATGAGGTGTAACGTGTATGAGGGTACCTCGGACACAGAGGAATAGGGATAGGTACCCAGAACCTACACAGAGTGTGTGAATGAGGTGTAACGTGTGTGAGGGTCCCTCGGACACAGGGGAATAGGGATAGGTACCCAGAACCTACACAGAGTGTGGGAATGAGGGGTAACGTGTATGAGGGTACCTCGGCCACAGGGGGATAGGGATAGAAACCCTACACAGTGTGGGAATGAGGGTAAATGAATGTGAGGGTCCCTCGGAAACAGTGGGATAGGGATAGAGACCCTGCACAGACTGTGGGAACGAGGGTAAATGAGTGTGAGGGTTCCTCGGACACAGTCGGATACGGATAGAGACCCAACAGCAAATGTGGGAATCAGGGGTAATGTGAGTGAGGGTCACTCGGACACAGTGGAATAGGGATAGAGACCCAGACCCTACACAGTGTGGGAATCAGCAGTTACGTATATGAGGGTCCCTCGGACACAGGGGGATAGGGATAGAGACCCTACACAGTGTGGGAATGAGGGTAAATGTATCTGAGGGTCCCTCGGACACAGTGGGATAGGAATAGTAACCCTACACTGACTGTGGGAATGAGGGGTAATGTGTGTGAGGGTCCGTTGGACACAGTGGGGTAGCGATAGAGACTCGACACAGAATATCGGAATGAGGGCTAATGTGTGTGAGGGTTCCTCGGACATAGTGGGATAGGGATACAGACCCTACCCAGAGTGTGGGAATGAGGGGTAATGTGTGTGAGGGTCCCTTGGACACAGTGGGTTAGGGATAGAGACCCAACACCATGTGGGAATGAGGGGTAATGTGTGTGAGGGTCCCTCGGACACAGTGGGATAGTGATAGAGACCCTACAGAGACTGTGGGTATGAGGGGACATGTGAGAGGGTCCCTCGGACACAGTGGGATAGGGTTAGAGACCCTACACTGAGTGTGGAATGAGGGTAAATGAGTGTGAGGGTCCCTCGGACATAGTGGGATAGGGATAGAGACCCTACACCATGTGTGCAATGAGGTGTAACGTGAGTGAGGGTCACTCGGACACAGTGGGATAGGGATACAGACCCTACACTGAGTCTGGGAATGACGGGTAATGTGAGTGAGGATTCGTTGGACACGGGGATAGGGATAGAGCCCCTACCCAGAGTATGGGAATGAGGGGTAATGAATGTGAGGGTCCCTCGGACACAGTGTGATAGGGATAGAGACCCGACACAGTGTGGGAATGAGGTGTAACGTATATGAGGTACCCTCGGACACAGGGGGATAGGGATAGAGAACCAGACCCTGCACAGAGTGTGGGAATGAGGGGTAAAGTATATGAGGGTCCCTCGGACACAGGGGGATAGGGATAGTGACCCAGACCCTACACAGAGCGTGGGAATGAGGGGTAAAGTGTATGAGGGTCCCTCGGACACAGGGGGATATGGATAGAAACCCTACACAGTGTGGGAATGAGGGTAAATGAATGTGAGGGTTCCTCAGACCCAGTGGGATTGGGATAGAGACCCTACACCAAGTGTGGGAATGAGGGGTAACGTGAGTGAGTGTCACTCGGGCACTGTGGGATACGGAAAGTGACCCTACACCGAGTGTGGGAATGAGGGGTAAAGTTCGTGAGGATACTTCAGACATAGTAGGATAGGGATATAGACACTACACAGAGTGTGGGAATGAGGGGTAATGTGTGTGAGGGTCCCTCGGACACAGTGTGATAGGCATAGAAACCCTACACAGTGTGGGAATGAGGTGTAACGTGTATGAGGGTACCACGGACACAGGGGAATAGGGATAGAGACCCAGACTCTACACAGAGTGTGTGAATGAGGTGTAACGTGTGTGAGGGTCCCTCGGACACAGGGGAATAGGGATAGGTACCCAGAACCTACACAGAGTGTGGGAATGAGGGGTAACATGTATGAGGGTACCTCGGCCACAGGGGGATAGGGATAGAAACCCTACACAGTGTGGGAATGAGGGTAAATGTATCTGAGGGTCCCTCGGACACAGGGGGATAGGGATAGTGACCCAGACCCTACAGAGACTGTGGGAATGAGGGGTAACGTGTATGAGGGTTCCTCGGACACAGGGGGATAGGGATACAGACCCTACACTGAGTCTGGGAATGACGGGTAATGTGAGTGAGGATTCGTTGGACACGGGGATAGGGATAGAGCCCCTACCCAGAGTATGGGAATGAGGGGTAATGAATGTGAGGGTCCCTCGGACACAGTGTGATAGGGATAGAGACCCGACACAGTGTGGGAATGAGGTGTAACGTGTATGAGGTACCCTCGGACCAGAGGAAGAGGGATAGAGAACCAGACCCTGCACAGAGTGTGGGAATGAGGGGTAAAGTGTATGAGGGTCCCTCGGACACAGGGGGATAGGGATAGAAACCCTACACAGAGCGTGGGAATGAGGGGTAAAGTGTATGAGGGTCCCTCGGACACAGGGGGATATGGATAGAAACCCGACACAGTGTGGGAATGAGGGTAAATGAATGTGAGGGTTCCTCAGACACAGTGGGATAGGGATACAGACCCTACACTGAGTGTGGGATTGAGGGGTAATGTGAGTGAGGGTCCCTCGGACACAGTAGGATAGGGATAGTGACGCTACACTGACAGTGGGAATGAGGGGTAATGTGTGTGAGGGTCCCTTGGACACAGTGGGATAGGGATAGAGACCCAACACCAAGTGTGGGAATGAGGTGTAACGTGAGTGTGGGTCACTCGGACACTGCGGGATAGGGATACAGACCCTACACTGAGTCTGGGAATGAGGGGTAAAGTGAGTGAGGGTCCCTCGGACACAGGGGCATAGGGATAGAGACCCTGCCCAGAGTGTGGGAATGAGGGGTAATGAGCGCGAGGGTCCCTCGGACACAGTGTGATAGGGATAGAGACCCGACACAGTGTGGGAATGAGGTGTAACGTGTATGAGGGAACCTCGGACACAGGGGAAGAGGGATAGAGACCCAGACCCTACACAGAGTGTGGGAATGGGTAAAGTGTATGAGGGTCCCTCGGACACAGCGGGAAAGGGGTAGAGACCCAGATCCTACACAGAGTGTGGGAATGACGGGTAATGTGTATGAGGGTCCCTCGGACACAGGGGGATAGGGATAGAAACCCTACACAGTGTGGGAATGAGGGTAAATGAATGTGAGGGTCCCTCGACACAGTGGGATAGGGATAGAGACCTGACACAGACTGTGCGAATGAGGGGACATGTGAGAGGGTCCCTCGGACACAGTGGGATAGGGTTAGAGACCCTACACTGAGTGTGGAATGAGGGTAAATGAGTGTGAGGGTCCCTCGGACATAGTGGGATAGGGATAGAGACCCTACACCATGTGTGCAATGAGGGGGTAACGTGAGTGAGGGTCACTCGGACACAGTGGGATAGGGATACAGACCCTACACTGAGTCTGGGAATGACGGGTAATGTGAGTGAGGATTCGTTGGACACGGGGATAGGGATAGAGCCCCTACCCAGAGTATGGGAATGAGGGGTAATGAATGTGAGGGTCCCTCGGACACAGTGTGATAGGGATAGAGACCCGACACAGTGTGGGAATGAGGTGTAACGTGTATGAGGTACCCTCGGACCAGAGGAAGAGGGATAGAGAACCAGACCCTGCACAGAGTGTGGGAATGAGGGGTAAAGTGTATGAGGGTCCCTCGGACACAGGGGGATAGGGATAGTGACCCAGACCCTACACAGAGCGTGGGAATGAGGGGTAAAGTGTATGAGGGTCCCTCGGACACAGGGGGATATGGATAGAAACCCTACACAGTGTGGGAATGAGGGTAAATGAATGTGAGGGTTCCTCAGACGCAGTGGGATTGGGATAGAGACCCTACACCAAGTGTGGGAATGAGGGGTAACGTGAGTGAGTGTCACTCGGGCACTGTGGGATACGGAAAGTGACCCTACACCGAGTGTGGGAATGAGGGGTAAAGTTCGTGAGGATACTTCAGACATAGTAGGATAGGGATATAGACCCTACACAGAGTGTGGGAATGAGGGGTAATGTGTGTGAGGGTCCCTCGGACACAGTGTGATAGGCATAGAAACCCTACACAGTGTGGGAATGAGGTGTAACGTGTATGAGGGTACCTCGGACACAGGGGAATAGGGATAGGTACCCAGAACCTACACAGAGTGTGTGAATGAGGTGTAACGCGTGTGAGGGTCCCTCGGACACAGGGGAATAGGGATAGGTACCCAGAACCTACACAGAGTGTGGGAATGAGGGGTAACGTGTATGAGGGTACCTCGGCCACAGGGGGATAGGGATAGAAACCCTACACAGTGTGGGAATGAGGGTAAATGAATGTGAGGTCCCTCGGAAACAGTGGAATAGGGATAGAGACCCTGCACAGACTGTGGGAACGAGGGTAAATGAGTGTGAGGGTTCCTCGGACACAGTCGGATACGGATAGAGACCCAACAGCAAATGTGGGAATCAGGGGTAACGTGAGTGAGGGTCACTCGGACACAGTGGAATAGGGATAGAGACCCAGACCCTACACAGTGTGGGAATCAGCGGTTACGTATATGAGGGTCCCTCGGACACAGGGGGATAGGGATAGAGACCCTACACAGTGTGGGAATGAGGGTAAATGTATCTGAGGGTCCCTCGGACACAGTGGGATAGGAATAGTAACCCTACACTGACTGTGGGAATGAGGGGTAATGTGTGTGAGGGTCCCTTGGACACAGTGGGGTAGGGATAGAGACTCGACACAGAATATCGGAATGAGGGCTAATGTGTGTGAGGGTTCCTCGGACATAGTGGGATAGGGATACAGACCCTACCCAGAGTGTGGGAATGAGGGGTAATGTGTGTGAGGGTCCCTTGGACACAGTGGGTTAGGGATAGAGACCCAACACCATGTGGGAATGAGGGGTAATGTGTGTGAGGGTCCCTCGGACACAGTGGGATAGGAATAGCGACCCTACACTGACTGTGGGAATGAGGGGTAATGTGAGTGAGGGTCTCTCGGACCCAGTGGGATAGGGATAGAGACCCTACACAGTGTGCGAATGAGGGTAATTGAATGTGAGCGTCCCTCAGACACAGTGGGATAGGGATAGAGACCCTACACCGAGTGTGGGAATGAGAGGTAATGTGCATGAGGATAGCTCAGACATAGTGGGATAGGGATAGAGACCCTACACAGACTGTGGGAATGAGAGGTAACGTGTGTGAGGGTCCCTTGGACACAGTGGGGTAGGGATAGAGACTCGACACAGAATATCGGAATGAGGGCTAATGTGTGTGAGGGTACCTCGGCCACAGGGGGATAGGGATAGAAACCCTACACAGTGTGGGAATGAGGGTAAATGAATGTGAGGTCCCTCGGAAACAGTGGAATAGGGATAGAGACCCTGCACAGACTGTGGGAACGAGGGTAAATGAGTGTGAGGGTTCCTCGGACACAGTCGGATACGGATAGAGACCCAACAGCAAATGTGGGAATCAGGGGTAACGTGAGTGAGGGTCACTCGGACACAGTGGAATAGGGATAGAGACCCAGACCCTACACAGTGTGGGAATCAGCGGTTACGTATATGAGGGTCCCTCGGACACAGGGGGATAGGGATAGAGACCCTACACAGTGTGGGAATGAGGGTAAATGTATCTGAGGGTCCCTCGGACACAGTGGGATAGGAATAGTAACCCTACACTGACTGTGGGAATGAGGGGTAATGTGTGTGAGGGTCCCTTGGACACAGTGGGGTAGGGATAGAGACTCGACACAGAATATCGGAATGAGGGCTAATGTGTGTGAGGGTTCCTCGGACATAGTGGGATAGGGATACAGACCCTACCCAGAGTGTGGGAATGAGGGGTAATGTGTGTGAGGGTCCCTTGGACACAGTGGGTTAGGGATAGAGACCCAACACCATGTGGGAATGAGGGGTAATGTGTGTGAGGGTCCCTCGGACACAGTGGGATAGGAATAGCGACCCTACACTGACTGTGGGAATGAGGGGTAATGTGAGTGAGGGTCTCTCGGACCCAGTGGGATAGGGATAGAGACCCTACACAGTGTGCGAATGAGGGTAATTGAATGTGAGCGTCCCTCAGACACAGTGGGATAGGGATAGAGACCCTACACCGAGTGTGGGAATGAGAGGTAATGTGCATGAGGATAGCTCAGACATAGTGGGATAGGGATAGAGACCCTACACAGACTGTGGGAATGAGAGGTAACGTGTGTGAGGGTCCCTTGGACACAGTGGGGTAGGGATAGAGACTCTACACAGAATATCGGAATGAGGGCTAATGTGTGTGAGGGTTCCTCGGACATAGTGGGTTAGGGATAGAGACCCAACACCATGTGGGAATGAGGGGTAATGTGTGTGAGGGTCCCTCGGACACAGTGGGATAGGGATAGAGTCCCGACACAGACTGTGGGAATGAGGGGTAATGTGAGTGAGGGTCCCTCGGACACAGTAGGATAGGGATAGTGACGCTACACTGACTGTGGGAATGAGGGGTAATGTGTGTGAGGGTCCCTTGGACACAGTGGGATAGGGATACAGACCCTACACAGACTGTGGGAATGAGAGGTAATGTGTGTGAGGGTCCCTTGGACACAGCGGGATAGGGATAGAGACCCAACACCAAGTGTGGGAATGAGGTGTAACGTGAGTGTGGGTCACTCGGACACTGCGGGATAGGGATACAGACCCTACACTGAGTCTGGGAATGAGGGGTAAAGAGAGTGAGGGTCCCTCGGACACAGTGGGATAGGGATAGATCCCGACACAGACTGTGGGAATGAGGGGTAATGTGAGTGAGGGTCCCTCGGACACAGTAGGATAGGGATAGTGACGCTACACTGACTGTGGGAATGAGGGGTAATGTGTGTGAGGGTCCCTTGGACACAGTGGGATAGGGATACAGACCCTACACAGACTGTGGGAATGAGAGGTAATGTGTGTGAGGGTCCCTTGGACACAGCGGGATAGGGATAGAGACCCAACACCTAGTGTGGGAATGAGGTGTAACGTGAGTGTGGGTCACTCGGACACTGCGGGATAGGGATACAGACCCTACACTGAGTCTGGGAATGAGGGGTAAAGTGAGTGAGGGTCCCTCGGACACAGGGGCATAGGGATAGAGACCCTACACAGAGTGTGGGAATGAGGGGTAATGAGCGCGAGGGTCCCTCGGACACAGTGTGATAGGGATAGAGACCCAACACAGTGTGGGAATGAGGTGTAACGTGTATGAGGTACCCTCGGACCAGAGGAAGAGGGATAGTGACCCAGACCCTACACAGAGCGTGGGAATGAGTGGTAAAGTGTATGAGGGTCCCTCGGACACAGGGGGATAGGGATAGAGACCCAGACGCTACACGGAGCGTGGGAATGAGGGGTAAAGTGTATGAGGGTCCCTCAGACACAGGGGGATATGGATAGAAACCCTACACAGAGTGGGAATGAGGGTAAAAGAATGTGAGGGTCCCTCAACACAGTAGGATAGGGATAGAGACCCAACACAGACTGTGGGAAAGAGGGTAAATGAACGTGAGGGTCCCTCGGACACAATGGGATAGTGATAGAGACCCTACAGAGACTGTGGGTATGAGGGGTAATGTGTGTGAGGGTCCCTCGGACACAGTGTGATACGGATACAGACCCGACACAGTGTGTGAATGAGGTGTAACGTGTATGAGGGAACCTCGGACACAGGGGATGAGAGATAGAGACCCAGACCCTACACAGAGTGTGAGAATGAGGGGTAAAGTGTATGAGGGTTCCTCGGACACAGGGGGATAGGGATAGTGACCCAGACCCTACAGAGACTGTGGGAATGAGGGGTAACGTGTATGAGGGTTCCTCGGACACAGGGGGAAAGGGGTAGAGACCCAGACCCTACAGAGACTGTGGGAATGAGGGGTAACGTGTATGAGGGTCCCTCGGACACAGGGGGATAGGGATAGAAACCCTACACAGTGTGGGAATGAGGGTAAATGAATGTGAGGGTCCCTCGGAAACAGTGGGATGGGGATAGAGACCCTACACCGAGTGTGGAATGAGAGTATATGAGTGTGAGGGTCCCTCGGACACAGTGGAATAGGGATTCAGACCCTACACAGACTATTGGAATGAGGGGTAATGTGTGTGAGGGTCCCTTAGAGACAGTGGGATAGGGATACAGACCCTACACTGAGTGTGGGATTGAGGGGTAATGTGAGTGAGGGTCCCTCGGACACAGTGGGATGGGGATAGAGACCCTGCCCCGAGTGTGGAATGAGGGTAAATATATGTGAGGGTTCCTCGGACACAGCGGGATAGGGAAAGAGACCCGACACCAAGTGTGGGAATGAGGTGTAACGTGAATGAGGGTCATCGGACACTGTGGGATAGGGATACAGACCCTACACTGAGTCTGGGAATGAGGGGCAAAGTGAGTGAGGGTCCCTCGGACACAGTGGCATAGGGATAGAGACCCGACACAGTGTGGGAATGAGGTGTAACGTGTATGAGGGAACCTCGGACACAGGGGAAGAGGGATAGAGACCCAGACCCTACACAGAGTGTGGGAATGGGTAAAGTGTATGAGGGTCCCTCGGACACAGCGGGAAAGGGGTAGAGACCCAGATCCTACACAGAGTGTGGGAATGACGGGTAATGTGTATGAGGGTCCCTCGGACACAGGGGGATAGGGATAGAAACCCTACACAGTGTGGGAATGAGGGTAAATGAATGTGAGGGTCCCTCGACACAGTGGGATAGGGATAGAGACCTGACACAGACTGTGCGAATGAGGGGACATGTGAGAGGGTCCCTCGGACACAGTGGGATAGGGTTAGAGACCCTACACTGAGTGTGGAATGAGGGTAAATGAGTGTGAGGGTCCCTCGGACATAGTGGGATAGGGATAGAGACCCTACACCATGTGTGCAATGAGGGGTAACGTGAGTGAGGGTCACTCGGACACAGTGGGATAGGGATACAGACCCTACACTGAGTCTGGGAATGACGGGTAATGTGAGTGAGGATTCGTTGGACACGGGGATAGGGATAGAGCCCCTACCCAGAGTATGGGAATGAGGGGTAATGAATGTGAGGGTCCCTCGGACACAGTGTGATAGGGATAGAGACCCGACACAGTGTGGGAATGAGGTGTAACGTGTATGAGGTACCCTCGGACCAGAGGAAGAGGGATAGAGAACCAGACCCTGCACAGAGTGTGGGAATGAGGGGTAAAGTGTATGAGGGTCCCTCGGACACAGGGGGATAGGGATAGTGACCCAGACGCTACACGGAGCGTGGGAATGAGGGGTAAAGTGAGTGAGGGTCCCTCGGACACAGTGTGATAGGGATAGAGACCCGACACAGTGTGGGAATGAGGTGTAACGTGTATGAGGTACCCTCGGACCAGAGGAAGAGGGATAGAGAACCAGACCCTGCACAGAGTGTGGGAATGAGGGGTAAAGTGTATGAGGGTCCCTCGGACACAGTAGGATAGGGATAGAGACCCTACACAGACTGTGGGAATGAGGGGTAATGTGAGTGAGGGTCCCTCGGACACAGTGAAAAAGGGATAGAGACCCTACACCAAGTGTGGGAATGAGGGTAAATATGTGTGAGGGTCCCTTGGACACAGTGGGATAGGGATACAGACCCTACACAGACTGTGGGAATGAGAGGTAATGTGTGTGAGGGTCCCTTGGACACAGCGGGATAGGGATAGAGACCCAACACCAAGTGTGGGAATGAGGTGTAACGTGAGTGTGGGTCACTCGGACACTGCGGGATAGGGATACAGACCCTACACTGAGTCTGGGAATGAGGGGTAAAGTGAGTGAGGGTCCCTCGGACACAGGGGCATAGGGATAGAGACCCTGCCCAGAGTGTGGGAATGAGGGGTAATGAGCGCGAGGGTCCCTCGGACACAGTGTGATAGGGATTGAGACCCAACACAGTGTGGGAATGAGGTGTAACGTGTATGAGGTACCCTCGGACCAGAGGAAGAGGGATAGTGACCCAGACCCTACACAGAGCGTGGGAATGAGTGGTAAAGTGTATGAGGGTCCCTCGGACACAGGGGGATAGGGATAGAGACCCAGACGCTACACGGAGCGTGGGAATGAGGGGTAAAGTGTATGAGGGTCCCTCAGACACAGGGGGATATGGATAGAAACCCTACACAGAGTGGGAATGAGGGTAAAAGAATGTGAGGGTCCCTCAACACAGTAGGATAGGGATAGAGACCCAACACAGACTGTGGGAAAGAGGGTAAATGAACGTGAGGGTCCCTCGGAACCAATGGGATAGTGATAGAGACCCTACAGAGACTGTGGGTATGAGGGGTAATGTGTGTGAGGGTCCCTCGGACACAGTGTGATACGGATACAGACCCGACACAGTGTGTGAATGAGGTGTAACGTGTATGAGGGAACCTCGGACACAGGGGAAGAGGGATAGAGACCCAGACCTTACACAGAGTGTGAGAATGAGGGGTAAAGTGTATGAGGGTTCCTCGGACACAGGGGGAAAGGGGTAGAGACCCAGATCCTACACAGAGTGTGGGAATGAGGGGTAACGTGTATGAGGGTTCCTCGGACACAGGGGGATAGGGATAGTGACCCAGACCCTACAGAGACTGTGGGAATGAGGGGTAACGTGTATGAGGGTCCCTCGGACACAGGGGGATAGGGATAGAGACCCAGACGCTACACGGAGCGTGGGAATGAGGGGTAAAGTGTATGAGGGTCCCTCAGACACAGGGGGATATGGATAGAAACCCTACACAGAGTGGGAATGAGGGTAAAAGAATGTGAGGGTCCCTCAACACAGTAGGATAGGGATAGAGACCCAACACAGACTGTGGGAAAGAGGGTAAATGAACGTGAGGGTCCCTCGGACACAATGGGATAGTGATAGAGACCCTACAGAGACTGTGGGTATGAGGGGTAATGTGTGTGAGGGTCCCTCGGACACAGTGTGATACGGATACAGACCCGACACAGTGTGTGAATGAGGTGTAACGTGTATGAGGGAACCTCGGACACAGGGGAAGAGGGATAGAGACCCAGACCTTACACAGAGTGTGAGAATGAGGGGTAAAGTGTATGAGGGTTCCTCGGACACAGGGGGAAAGGGGTAGAGACCCAGATATTACACAGAGTGTGGGAATGAGGGGTAACGTGTATGAGGGTTCCTCGGACACAGGGGGATAGGGATAGTGACCCAGACCCTACAGAGACTGTGGGAATGAGGGGTAACGTGTATGAGGGTTCCTCGGACACAGGGGGAAAGGGGTAGAGACCCAGACCCTACAGAGACTGTGGGAATGAGGGGTAACATGTATGAGGGTCCCTCGGACACAGGGGGATAGGGATAGAAACCCTACACAGTGTGGGAATGAGGGTAAATGAATGTGAGGGTCCCTCGGAAACAGTGGGATGGGGATAGAGACCCTACACCGAGTGTGGAATGAGAGTATATGAGTGTGAGGGTCCCTCGGACATAGTGGAATAGGGATTCAGACCCTACACAGACTATTGGAATGAGGGGTAATGTGTGTGAGGGTCCCTTAGAGACAGTGGGATAGGGATACAGACCCTACACTGAGTGTGGGATTGAGGGGTAATGTGAGTGAGGGTCCCTCGGACACAGTGGGATGGGGATAGAGACCCTGCCCCGAGTGTGGAATGAGGGTAAATATATGTGAGGGTTCCTCGGACACAGCGGGATAGGGATAGAGACCCTACACCGAGTGTGGAATGAGGGTAAATATATGTGAGGGTTCCTCGGACACAGCGGGATAGGGAAAGAGACCCGACACCAAGTGTGGGAATGAGGTGTAACGTGAATGAGGGTCATCGGACACTGCGGGATAGGGATACAGACCCTACACTGAGTCTGGGAATGAGGGGTAAAGTGAGTGAGGGTCCCTCGGACACAGTGGCATAGGGATAGAGACCCGACACAGTGTGGGAATGAGGTGTAACGTGTATGAGGGAACCTCGGACACAGGGGAAGAGGGATAGAGACCCAGACCCTACACAGAGTGTGGGAATGGGTAAAGTGTATGAGGGTCCCTCGGACACAGCGGGAAAGGGGTAGAGACCCAGATCCTACACAGAGTGTGGGAATGACGGGTAATGTGTATGAGGGTCCCTCGGACACAGGGGGATAGGGATAGAAACCCTACACAGTGTGGGAATGAGGGTAAATGAATGTGAGGGTCCCTCGACACAGTGGGATAGGGATAGAGACCTGACACAGACTGTGCGAATGAGGGGACATGTGAGAGGGTCCCTCGGACACAGTGGGATAGGGTTAGAGACCCTACACTGAGTGTGGAATGAGGGTAAATGAGTGTGAGGGTCCCTCGGACATAGTGGGATAGGGATAGAGACCCTACACCATGTGTGCAATGAGGGGTAACGTGAGTGAGGGTCACTCGGACACAGTGGGATAGGGATACAGACCCTACACTGAGTCTGGGAATGACGGGTAATGTGAGTGAGGATTCGTTGGACACGGGGATAGGGATAGAGCCCCTACCCAGAGTATGGGAATGAGGGGTAATGAATGTGAGAGTCCCTCGGACACAGTGTGATAGGGATAGAGACCCGACACAGTGTGGGAATGAGGTGTAACGTGTATGAGGTACCCTCGGACCAGAGGAAGAGGGATAGAGAACCAGACCCTACAGAGAGCGTGGGAATGAGTGGTAAAGTGTATGAGGGTCCCTCGGACACAGGGGGATAGGGATAGAGACCCAGACCCTACACAGAGCGTGGGAATGAGGGGTAAAGTGTATGAGGGTCCCTCGGACACAGGGCGATATGGATAGAAACCCTACACAGTGTGGGAATGAGGGTAAATGAATGTGAGGGTTCCTCAGACACAGTGGGATTGGGATAGAGACCCTACACCAAGTGTGGGAATGAGGGGTAACGTGAGTGAGTGTCACTCGGGCACTGTGGGATACGGAAAGTGACCCTACACCGAGTGTGGGAATGAGGGGTAAAGTTCGTGAGGATACTTCAGACATAGTAGGATAGGGATATAGACCCTACACAGAGTGTGGGAATGAGGGGTAATGTGTGTGAGGGTCCCTCGGACACAGTGTGATAGGCATAGAAACCCTACACAGTGTGGGAATGAGGTGTAACGTGTATGAGGGTACCTCGGACACAGGGGAATAGGGATAGAGACCCAGACTCTACACAGAGTGTGTGAATGAGGTGTAACGTGTGTGAGGGTCCCTCGGACACAGGGGAATAGGGATAGGTACCCAGAACCTACACAGAGTGTGGGAATGAGGGGTAACGTGTATGAGGGTACCTCGGCCACAGGGGGATAGGGATAGAAACCCTACACAGTGTGGGAATGAGGTGTAACGTGTATGAGGGTACCTCGGACACAGGGGAATAGGGATAGGTACCCAGAACCTACACAGAGTGTGTGAATGAGGTGTAACGTGTGTGAGGGTCCCTCGGACACAGGGGAATAGGGATAGGTACCCAGAACCTACACAGAGTGTGGGAATGAGGGGTAACGTGTATGAGGGTACCTCGGCCACAGGGGGATAGGGATAGAAACCCTACACAGTGTGGGAATGAGGGTAAATGAATGTGAGGGTCCCTCGGAAACAGTGGGATAGGGATAGAGACCCTGCACAGACTGTGGGAACGAGGGTAAATGAGTGTGAGGGTTCCTCGGACACAGTCGGATACGGATAGAGACCCAACAGCAAATGTGGGAATCAGGGGTAATGTGAGTGAGGGTCACTCGGACACAGTGGAATAGGGATAGAGACCCAGACCCTACACAGTGTGGGAATCAGCGGTTACGTATATGAGGGTCCCTCGGACACAGGGGGATAGGGATAGAGACCCTACACAGTGTGGGAATGAGGGTAAATGTATCTGAGGGTCCCTCGGACACAGTGGGATAGGAATAGTGACCCTACACTGACTGTGGGAATGAGGGGTAATGTGTGTGAGGGTCCCTTGGACACAGTGGGGTAGCGATAGAGACTCGACACAGAATATCGGAATGAGGGCTAATGTGTGTGAGGGTTCCTCGGACATAGTGGGATAGGGATACAGACCCTACACAGAGTGTGGGAATGAGGGGTAATGTGTGTGAGGGTCCCTTGGACACAGTGGGTTAGGGATAGAGACCCAACACCATGTGGGAATGAGGGGTAATGTGTGTGAGGGTCCCTCGGACACAGTGGGATAGGAATAGCGACCCTACACTGACTGTGGGAATGAGGGGTAATGTGAGTGAGGGTCTCTCGGACCCAGTGGGATAGGGATAGAGACCCTACACAGTGTGGGAATGAGGGTAATTGAATGTGAGCGTCCCTCAGACACAGTGGGATAGGGATAGAGACCCTACACCGAGTGTGGGAATGAGAGGTAATGTGCATGAGGATAGCTCAGACATAGTGGGATAGGGATACAGACCCTACACAGACTGTGGGAATGAGAGGTAACGTGTGTGAGGGTCCCTTGGACACAGTGGGGTAGGGATAGAGACTCGACACAGAATATCGGAATGAGGACTAATGTGTGTGAGGGTTCCTCGGACATAGTGGGTTAGGGATAGAGACCCAACACCATGTGGGAATGAGGGGTAATGTGTGTGAGGGTCCCTCGGACACAGTGGGATAGGGATAGAGTCCCGACACAGACTGTGGGAATGAGGGGTAATGTGAGTGAGGGTCCCTCGGACACAGTAGGATAGGGATAGTGACGCTACACTGACTGTGGGAATGAGGGGTAATGTGTGTGAGGGTCCCTTGGACACAGTGGGATAGGGATACAGACCCTACACAGACTGTGGGAATGAGAGGTAATGTGTGTGAGGGTCCCTTGGACACAGCGGGATAGGGATAGAGACCCAACACCAAGTGTGGGAATGAGGTGTAACGTGAGTGTGGGTCACTCGGACACTGCGGGATAGGGATACAGACCCTACACTGAGTCTGGGAATGAGGGGTAAAGTGAGTGAGGGTCCCTCGGACACAGGGGCATAGGGATAGAGACCCTGCCCAGAGTGTGGGAATGAGGGGTAATGAGCGCGAGGGTCCCTCGGACACAGTGTGATAGGGATAGAGACCCAACACAGTGTGGGAATGAGGTGTAACGTGTATGAAGTACCCTCGGACCAGAGGAAGAGGGATAGAGAACCAGACCCTGCACAGAGTGTGGGAATGAGGGGTAAAGTGTATGAGGGTCCCTCAGACACAGGGGGATATGGATAGAAACCCTACACAGAGTGGGAATGAGGGTAAAAGAATGTGAGGGTCCCTCAACACAGTAGGATAGGGATAGAGACCCAACACAGACAGTGGGAAAGAGGGTAAATGAACGTGAGGGTCCCTCGGACACAATGGGATAGTGATATAGACCCTACACAGAGTGTGGGAATGAGGGGTAATGTGTGTGAGGGTCCCTCGGACACAGTGTGATACGGATACAGACCCGACACAGTGTGTGAATGAGGTGTAACGTGTATGAGGGAACCTCGGACACAGGGGAAGAGGGGTAGAGAACCAGACCCTGCACAGAGTGTGGGAATGAGGGGTAAAGTATATGAGGGTTCCTCGGACACAGGGGGATAGGGATAGAAACCCTACACAGTGTGGGAATGAGGTGTAAAGTGAATGAGGGTTCCTCGGACACAGGGGGATAGGGATAGTGACCCAGACCCTACAGAGAGCGTGGGAATGAGGGGTAAAGTGTATGAGGGTTCCTCGGACACAGGGGGATAGGGATAGAGACCCAGACCCTACACAGAGTGTGGGAATGAGGGGTAACGTGTATGAGGGTTCCTCGGACACAGGGGGAAAGGGGTAGAGACCCAGACCCTACAGAGACTGTGGGAATGAGGGGTAACGTGTATGAGGGTCCCTCGGACACAGGGGGATAGGGATAGAAACCCTACACCGTGTGGGAATGAGGGTAAATGAATGTGAGGGTCCCTCGGAAACAGTGGGATGGGGATAGAGACCCTACACCGAGTGTGGAATGAGAGTATATGAGTGTGAGGGTCCCTCGGACACAGTGGAATAGGGATTCAGACCCTACACAGACTATTGGAATGAGGGGTAATGTGTGTGAGGGTCCCTTGGACACAGTGGGATAGGGATACAGACCCTACACAGACTGTGGGAATGAGAGGTAATGTGTGTGAGGGTCCCTTGGACACAGCGGGATAGGGATAGAGACCCAACACCAAGTGTGGGAATGAGGTGTAACGTGAGTGTGGGTCACTCGGACACTGCGGGATAGGGATACAGACCCTACACTGAGTCTGGGAATGAGGGGTAAAGTGAGTGAGGGTCCCTCGGACACAGGGGCATAGGGATAGAGACCCTACACAGTGTGGGAATGAGGGGTAATGAGCGCGAGGGTCCCTCGGACACAGTGTGATAGGGATAGAGACCCAACACAGTGTGGGAATGAGGTGTAACTTGTATGAGGTACCCTCGGACCAGAGGAAGAGGGATAGTGACCCAGACCCTACACAGAGCGTGGGAATGAGTGGTAAAGTGTATGAGGGTCCCTCGGACACTGGGGGATAGGGATAGTGACCCAGACGCTACACGGAGTGTGGGAATGAGGGGTAAAGTGTATGAGGGTCCCTCAGACACAGGGGGATATGGATAGAAACCCTACACAGAGTGGGAATGAGGGTAAAAGAATGTGAGGGTCCCTCAACACAGTAGGATAGGGATAGAGACCCAACACAGACTGTGGGAAAGAGGGTAAATGAACGTGAGGGTCCCTCGGACACAATGGGATAGTGATAGAGACCCTACAGAGACTGTGGGTATGAGGGGTAATGTGTGTGAGGGTCCCTCGGACACAGTGTGATACGGATACAGACCCGACACAGTGTGTGAATGAGGTGTAACGTGTATGAGGGAACCTCGGACACAGGGGAAGAGGGGTAGAGAACCAGACCCTGCACAGAGTGTGAGAATGAGGGGTAAAGTGTATGAGGGTTCCTCGGACACAGGGGGATAGGGATAGTGACCCAGACCCTACAGAGAGCGTGGGAATGAGGGGTAAAGTGTATGAGGGTTCCTCGGACACAGGGGGATAGGGATAGAGACCCAGACCCTACAGAGACTGTGGGAATGAGGGGTAACGTGTATGAGGGTCCCTCGGACACAGGGGGATAGGGGTAGAGACCCAGACCCTACAGAGACTGTGGGAATGAGGGGTAATGTGTATGAGGGTCCCTCGGACACAGGGGGATAGGGATAGAAACCCTACACAGTGTGGGAATGAGGGTAAATGAATGTGAGGGTCCCTCGGAAACAGTGGGATGGGGATAGAGACCCTACACCGAGTGTGGAATGAGAGTATATGAGTGTGAGGGTCCCTCGGACACAGTGGAATAGGGATTCAGACCCTACACAGACTATTGGAATGAGGGGTAATGTGTGTGAGGGTCCCTTAGAGACAGTGGGATAGGGATACAGACCCTACACTGAGTGTGGGATTGAGGGGTAATGTGAGTGAGGGTCCCTCGGACACAGTAGGATAGGGATAGTGACGCTACACTGACAGTGGGAATGAGGGGTAATGTGTGTGAGGGTCCCTTGGACACAGTGGGATAGGGATAGAGACCCAACACCAAGTGTGGGAATGAGGTGTAACGTGAGTGTGGGTCACTCGGACACTGCGGGATAGGGATACAGACCCTACACTGAGTCTGGGAATGAGGGGTAAAGTGAGTGAGGGTCCCTCGGACACAGGGGCATAGGGATAGAGACCCTGCCCAGAGTGTGGGAATGAGGGGTAATGAGCGCGAGGGTCCCTCGGACACAGTGTGATAGGGATAGAGACCCGACACAGTGTGGGAATGAGGTGTAACGTGTATGAGGAACCCTCGGACACAGAGGAAGAGGGGTAGAGAACCAGACCCTGCACAGAGTGTGGGAATGAGGGGTAAAGTGTATGAGGGTCCCTCGGACACAGGGGGATAGGGATAGTGACCCAGACCCTACACAGTGTGGGAATGAGGTGTAACGTGTATGAGGGAACCTCGGACACAGGGGAAGAGGGATAGAGACCCAGACGCTACACGGAGCGTGGGAATGAGGGGTAAAGTGTATGAGGGTCCCTCAGACACAGGGGGATATGGATAGAAACCCTACACAGAGTGGGAATGAGGGTAAAAGAATGTGAGGGTCCCTCAACACAGTAGGATAGGGATAGAGACCCAACACAGACTGTGGGAAAGAGGGTAAATGAACGTGAGGGTCCCTCGGACACAATGGGATAGTGATAGAGACCCTACAGAGACTGTGGGTATGAGGGGTAATGAGTGTGAGGGTCCCTCGGACACAGTGTGATACGGATACAGACCCGACACAGTGTGTGAATGAGGTGTAACGTGTATGAGGGAACCTCGGACACAGGGGAAGAGAGATAGAGACCCAGACCCTGCACAGAGTGTGGGAATGAGGGGTAACGTGTATGAGGGTCCCTCGGACACAGGGGGATAGGGATAGAGACCCTACACAGTGTGGGAATGAGGGTAAATGAATGTGAGGGTCCCTCGGAAACAGTGGGATGGGGATAGAGACCCTACACCGAGTGTGGAATGAGAGTATATGAGTGTGAGGGTCCCTCGGACACAGTGGGATAGGGATAGAGTCCCGACACAGACTGTGGGAATGAGGGGTAATGTGAGTGAGGGTCCCTCGGACACAGTAGGATAGGGATAGTGACGCTACACTGACTGTGGGAATGAGGGGTAATGTGTGTGAGGGTCCCTTGGACACAGTGGGATAGGGAAACAGACCCTACACAGACTGTGGGAATGAGAGGTAATGTGTGTGAGGGTCCCTTGGACACAGTGGGATAGGGATACAGACCCTACACTGACTGTGGGAATGAGGGGTAATGTGTGTGAGGGTCCCTTGGACACAGTGGGATAGGGATACAGACCCTACACAGACTGTGGGAATGAGAGGTAATGTGTGTGAGGGTCCCTTGGACACAGCGGGATAGGGATAGAGACCCAACACCAAGTGTGGGAATGAGGTGTAACGTGAGTGTGGGTCACTCGGACACTGCGGGATAGGGATACAGACCCTACACTGAGTCTGGGAATGAGGGGTAAAGTGAGTGAGGGTCCCTCGGACACAGGGGCATAGGGATAGAGACCCTACACAGAGTGTGGGAATGAGGGGTAATGAGCGCGTGGGTCCCTCGGACACAGTGTGATAGGGATAGAGACCCAACACAGTGTGGGAATGAGGTGTAACGTGTATGAGGTACCCTCGGACCAGAGGAAGAGGGATAGTGACCCAGACCCTACACAGAGCGTGGGAATGAGTGGTAAAGTGTATGAGGGTCCCTCGGACACTGGGGGATAGGGATAGTGACCCAGACGCTACACGGAGTGTGGGAATGAGGGGTAAAGTGTATGAGGGTCCCTCAGACACAGGGGGATATGGATAGAAACCCTACACAGAGTGGGAATGAGGGTAAAAGAATGTGAGGGTCCCTCAACACAGTAGGATAGGGATAGAGACCCAACACAGACTGTGGGAAAGAGGGTAAATGAACGTGAGGGTCCCTCGGACACAATGGGATAGTGATAGAGACCCTACAGAGACTGTGGGTATGAGGGGTAATGTGTGTGAGGGTCCCTCGGACACAGTGTGATACGGATACAGACCCGACACAGTGTGTGAATGAGGTGTAACGTGTATGAGGGAACCTCGGACACAGGGGAAGAGAGATAGAGACCCAGACCCTACACAGAGTGTGAGAATGAGGTGTAAAGTGTATGATGGTTCCTCGGACACAGGGGGATAGTGATAGTGACCCAGACCCTACAGAGACTGTGGGAATGAGGGGTAACGTGTATGAGGGTTCCTCGGACACAGGGGGAAAGGGGTAGAGACCCAGACCCTACAGAGACTGTGGGAATGAGGGGTAACGTGTATGAGGGTCCCTCGGACACAGGGGGATAGGGATAGAAACCCTACACAGTGTGGGAATGAGGGTAAATGAATGTGAGGGTCCCTCGGAAACGGTGGGATGGGGATAGAGTCCCTACACCGAGTGTGGAATGAGAGTATATGAGTGTGAGGGTCCCTCGGACACAGTGGAATAGGGATTCAGACCCTACACAGACTATTGGAATGAGGGGTAATGTGTGTGAGGGTCCCTTAGAGACAGTGGGATAGGGATACAGACCCTACACTGAGTGTGGGATTGAGGGGTAATGTGAGTGAGGGTCCCTCGGACACAGTGGGATGGGGATAGAGACCCTACACCGAGTGTGGAATGAGGGTAAATATATGTGAGGGTTCCTCGGACACAGCGGGATAGGGAAAGAGACCCGACACCAAGTGTGGGAATGAGGTGTAACGTGAATGAGGGTCATCGGACACTGCGGGATAGGGATACAGACCCTACACTGAGTGTGGGATTGAGGGGTAATGTGAGTGAGGGTCCCTCGGACACAGTGGGATGGGGATAGAGACCCTGCCCCGAGTGTGGAATGAGGGTAAATATATGTGAGGGTTCCTCGGACACAGCGGGATAGGGATAGAGACCCTACACCGAGTGTGGAATGAGGGTAAATATATGTGAGGGTTCCTCGGACACAGCGGGATAGGGAAAGAGACCCGACACCAAGTGTGGGAATGAGGTGTAACGTGAATGAGGGTCATCGGACACTGCGGGATAGGGATACAGACCCTACACTGAGTCTGGGAATGAGGGGTAAAGTGAGTGAGGGTCCCTCGGACACAGTGGCATAGGGATAGAGACCCGACACAGTGTGGGAATGAGGTGTAACGTGTATGAGGGAACCTCGGACACAGGGGAAGAGGGATAGAGACCCAGACCCTACACAGAGTGTGGGAATGGGTAAAGTGTATGAGGGTCCCTCGGACACAGCGGGAAAGGGGTAGAGACCCAGATCCTACACAGAGTGTGGGAATGACGGGTAATGTGTATGAGGGTCCCTCGGACACAGGGGGATAGGGATAGAAACCCTACACAGTGTGGGAATGAGGGTAAATGAATGTGAGGGTCCCTCGACACAGTGGGATAGGGATAGAGACCTGACACAGACTGTGCGAATGAGGGGACATGTGAGAGGGTCCCTCGGACACAGTGGGATAGGGTTAGAGACCCTACACTGAGTGTGGAATGAGGGTAAATGAGTGTGAGGGTCCCTCGGACATAGTGGGATAGGGATAGAGACCCTACACCATGTGTGCAATGAGGGGTAACGTGAGTGAGGGTCACTCGGACACAGTGGGATAGGGATACAGACCCTACACTGAGTCTGGGAATGACGGGTAATGTGAGTGAGGATTCGTTGGACACGGGGATAGGGATAGAGCCCCTACCCAGAGTATGGGAATGAGGGGTAATGAATGTGAGGGTCCCTCGGACACAGTGTGATAGGGATAGAGACCCGACACAGTGTGGGAATGAGGTGTAACGTGTATGAGGTACCCTCGGACCAGAGGAAGAGGGATAGAGAACCAGACCCTGCACAGAGTGTGGGAATGAGGGGTAAAGTGTATGAGGGTCCCTCGGACACAGGGGGATAGGGATAGAAACCCTACACAGAGCGTGGGAATGAGGGGTAAAGTGTATGAGGGTCCCTCGGACACAGGGGGATATGGATAGAAACCCGACACAGTGTGGGAATGAGGGTAAATGAATGTGAGGGTTCCTCAGACACAGTGGGATAGGGATACAGACCCTACACTGAGTGTGGGATTGAGGGGTAATGTGAGTGAGGGTCCCTCGGACACAGTAGGATAGGGATAGTGACGCTACACTGACAGTGGGAATGAGGGGTAATGTGTGTGAGGGTCCCTTGGACACAGTGGGATAGGGATAGAGACCCAACACCAAGTGTGGGAATGAGGTGTAACGTGAGTGTGGGTCACTCGGACACTGCGGGATAGGGATACAGACCCTACACTGAATCTGGGAATGAGGGGTAAAGTGAGTGAGGGTCCCTCGGACACAGGGGCATAGGGATAGAGACCCTGCCCAGAGTGTGGGAATGAGGGGTAATGAGCGCGAGGGTCCCTCGGACACAGTGTGATAGGGATAGAGACCCGACACAGTGTGGGAATGAGGTGTAACGTGTATGAGGGAACCTCGGACACAGAGGAAGAGGGGTAGAGAACCAGACCCTGCACAGAGTGTGGGAATGAGGGGTAAAGTGTATGAGGGTCCCTCGGACACAGGGGGATAGGGATAGTGACCCAGACCCTACACAGAGCGTGGGAATGAGGGGTAAAGTGTATGAGGGTCCCTCAGACACAGGGGGATATGGATAGAAACCCTACACAGAGTGGGAATGAGGGTAAAAGAATGTGAGGGTCCCTCAACACAGTAGGATAGGGATAGAGACCCAACACAGACTGTGGGAAAGAGGGTAAATGAACGTGAGGGTCCCTCGGACACAATGGGATAGTGATAGAGACCCTACAGAGACTGTGGGTATGAGGGGTAATGAGTGTGAGGGTCCCTCGGACACAGTGTGATACGGATACAGACCCGACACAGTGTGTGAATGAGGTGTAACGTGTATGAGGGAACCTCGGACACAGGGGAAGAGAGATAGAGACCCAGACCCTGCACAGAGTGTGGGAATGAGGGGTAACGTGTATGAGGGTCCCTCGGACACAGGGGGATAGGGATAGAGACCCTACACAGTGTGGGAATGAGGGTAAATGAATGTGAGGGTCCCTCGGAAACAGTGGGATGGGGATAGAGACCCTACACCGAGTGTGGAATGAGAGTATATGAGTGTGAGGGTCCCTCGGACACAGTGGGATAGGGATAGAGTCCCGACACAGACTGTGGGAATGAGGGGTAATGTGAGTGAGGGTCCCTCGGACACAGTAGGATAGGGATAGTGACGCTACACTGACTGTGGGAATGAGGGGTAATGTGTGTGAGGGTCCCTTGGACACAGTGGGATAGGGATAGTGACGCTACACAGACTGTGGGAATGAGAGGTAATGTGTGTGAGGGTCCCTTGGACACAGCGGGATAGGGATAGAGACCCAACACCAAGTGTGGGAATGAGGTGTAACGTGAGTGTGGGTCACTCGGACACTGCGGGATAGGGATACAGACCCTACACTGAGTCTGGGAATGAGGGGTAAAGTGAGTGAGGGTCCCTCGGACACAGGGGCATAGGGATAGAGACCCTACACAGAGTGTGGGAATGAGGGGTAATGAGCGCGAGGGTCCCTCGGACACAGTGTGATAGGGATAGAGACCCAACACAGTGTGGGAATGAGGTGTAACGTGTATGAGGTACCCTCGGACCAGAGGAAGAGGGATAGTGACCCAGACCCTACACAGAGCGTGGGAATGAGTGGTAAAGTGTATGAGGGTCCCTCGGACACTGGGGGATAGGGATAGTGACCCAGACGCTACACGGAGTGTGGGAATGAGGGGTAAAGTGTATGAGGGTCCCTCAGACACAGGGGGATATGGATAGAAACCCTACACAGAGTGGGAATGAGGGTAAAAGAATGTGAGGGTCCCTCAACACAGTAGGATAGGGATAGAGACCCAACACAGACTGTGGGAAAGAGGGTAAATGAACGTGAGGGTCCCTCGGACACAATGGGATAGTGATAGAGACCCTACAGAGACTGTGGGTATGAGGGGTAATGTGTGTGAGGGTCCCTCGGACACAGTGTGATACGGATACAGACCCGACACAGTGTGTGAATGAGGTGTAACGTGTATGAGGGAACCTCGGACACAGGGGAAGAGAGATAGAGACCCAGACCCTACACAGAGTGTGAGAATGAGGTGTAAAGTGAATGAGGGTTCCTCGGACACAGGGGGATAGTGATAGTGACCCAGACCCTACAGAGACTGTGGGAATGAGGGGTAACGTGTATGAGGGTTCCTCGGACACAGGGGGAAAGGGGTAGAGACCCAGACCCTACAGAGACTGTGGGAATGAGGGGTAACGTGTATGAGGGTCCCTCGGACACAGGGGGATAGGGATAGAAACCCTACACAGTGTGGGAATGAGGGTAAATGAATGTGAGGGTCCCTCGGAAACGGTGGGATGGGGATAGAGACCCTACACCGAGTGTGGAATGAGAGTATATGAGTGTGAGGGTCCCTCGGACACAGTGGAATAGGGATTCAGACCCTACACAGACTATTGGAATGAGGGGTAATGTGTGTGAGGGTCCCTTAGAGACAGTGGGATAGGGATACAGACCCTACACTGAGTGTGGGATTGAGGGGTAATGTGAGTGAGGGTCCCTCGGACACAGTGGGATGGGGATAGAGACCCTGCCCCGAGTGTGGAATGAGGGTAAATATATGTGAGGGTTCCTCGGACACAGCGGGATAGGGATAGAGACCCTACACCTAGTGTGGAATGAGGGTAAATATATGTGAGGGTCCCTCGGACACAGTGGCATAGGGATAGAGACCCGACACAGTGTGGGAATGAGGTGTAACGTGTATGAGGGAACCTCGGACACAGGGGAAGAGGGATAGAGACCCAGACCCTACACAGAGTGTGGGAATGGGTAAAGTGTATGAGGGTCCCTCGGACACAGCGGGAAAGGGGTAGAGACCCAGATCCTACACAGAGTGTGGGAATGACGGGTAATGTGTATGAGGGTCCCTCGGACACAGGGGGATAGGGATAGAAACCCTACACAGTGTGGGAATGAGGGTAAATGAATGTGAGGGTCCCTCGACACAGTGGGATAGGGATAGAGACCTGACACAGACTGTGCGAATGAGGGGACATGTGAGAGGGTCCCTCGGACACAGTGGGATAGGGTTAGAGACCCTACACTGAGTGTGGAATGAGGGTAAATGAGTGTGAGGGTCCCTCGGACATAGTGGGATAGGGATAGAGACCCTACACCATGTGTGCAATGAGGGGTAACGTGAGTGAGGGTCACTCGGACACAGTGGGATAGGGATACAGACCCTACACTGAGTCTGGGAATGACGGGTAATGTGAGTGAGGATTCGTTGGACACGGGGATAGGGATAGAGCCCCTACCCAGAGTATGGGAATGAGGGGTAATGAATGTGAGGGTCCCTCGGACACAGTGTGATAGGGATAGAGACCCGACACAGTGTGGGAATGAGGTGTAACGTGTATGAGGTACCCTCGGACCAGAGGAAGAGGGATAGAGAACCAGACCCTGCACAGAGTGTGGGAATGAGGGGTAAAGTGTATGAGGGTCCCTCGGACACAGGGGGATAGGGATAGTGACCCAGACCCTACACAGAGCGTGGGAATGAGGGGTAAAGTGTATGAGGGTCCCTCGGACACAGGGGGATATGGATAGAAACCCGACACAGTGTGGGAATGAGGGGTAAAGTGTATGAGGGTCCCTCGGACACAGGGGGATAGGGATAGAGACCCAGACCCTACACAGAGCGTGGGAATGAGGGGTAAAGTGTATGAGGGTCCCTCGGACACAGGGCGATATGGATAGAAACCCTACACAGTGTGGGAATGAGGGTAAATGAATGTGAGGGTTCCTCAGACACAGTGGGATTGGGATAGAGACCCTACACCAAGTGTGGGAATGAGGGGTAACGTGAGTGAGTGTCACTCGGGCACTGTGGGATACGGAAAGTGACCCTACACCGAGTGTGGGAATGAGGGGTAAAGTTCGTGAGGATACTTCAGACATAGTAGGATAGGGATATAGACCCTACACAGAGTGTGGGAATGAGGGGTAATGTGTGTGAGGGTCCCTCGGACACAGTGTGATAGGCATAGAAACCCTACACAGTGTGGGAATGAGGTGTAACGTGTATGAGGGTACCTCGGACACAGGGGAATAGGGATAGAGACCCAGACTCTACCCAGAGTGTGTGAATGAGGTGTAACGTGTGTGAGGGTCCCTCGGACACAGGGGAATAGGGATAGGTACCCAGAACCTACACAGAGTGTGGGAATGAGGGGTAACGTGTATGAGGGTACCTCGGCCACAGGGGGATAGGGATAGAAACCCTACACAGTGTGGGAATGAGGGTAAATGAATGTGAGGGTCCCTCGGAAACAGTGGGATAGGGATAGAGACCCTGCACAGACTGTGGGAACGAGGGTAAATGAGTGTGAGGGTTCCTCGGACACAGTCGGATACGGATAGAGACCCAACAGCAAATGTGGGAATCAGGGGTAATGTGAGTGAGGGTCACTCGGACACAGTGGAATAGGGATAGAGACCCAGACCCTACACAGTGTGGGAATCAGCGGTTACGTATATGAGGGTCCCTCGGACACAGGGGGATAGGGATAGAGACCCTACACAGTTTGGGAATGAGGGTAAATGTATCTGAGGGTCCCTCAGACACAGTGGGATAGGAATAGTGACCCTACACTGACTGTGGGAATGAGGGGTAATGTGTGTGAGGGTCCCTTGGACACAGTGGGGTAGGGATAGAGACTCGACACAGAATATCGGAATGAGGGCTAATGTGTGTGAGGGTTCCTCGGACATAGTGGGATAGGGATACAGACCCTACCCAGAGTGTGGGAATGAGGGGTAATGTGTGTGAGGGTCCCTTCGACAGTGGGTTAGGGATAGAGACCCAACACCATGTGGGAATGAGGGGTAATGTGTGTGAGGGTCCCTCGGACACAGTGGGATAGGAATAGCGACCCTACACTGACTGTGGGAATGAGGGGTAATGTGAGTGAGGGTCTCTCGGACCCAGTGGGATAGGGATAGAGACCCTACACAGTGTGGGAATGAGGGTAATTGAATGTGAGCGTCCCTCAGACACAGTGGGATAGGGATAGAGACCCTACACCGAGAGTGGGAATGAGAGGTAATGTGCATGAGGATAGCTCAGACATAGTGGGATAGGGATACAGACCCTACACAGACTGTGGGAATGAGAGGTAACGTGTGTGAGGGTCCCTTGGACACAGTGGGGTAGGGATAGAGACTCGACACAGAATATCGGAATGAGGGCTAATGTGTGTGAGGGTTCCTCGGACATAGTGGGTTAGGGATAGAGACCCAACACCATGTGGGAATGAGGGGTAATGTGTGTGAGGGTCCCTCGGACACAGTGGGATAGGGATAGAGTCCCGACACAGACTGTGGGAATGAGGGGTAATGTGAGTGAGGGTCCCTCGGACACAGTAGGATAGGGATAGTGACGCTACACTGACTGTGGGAATGAGGGGTAATGTGTGTGAGGGTCCCTTGGACACAGTGGGATAGGGATACAGACCCTACACAGACTGTGGGAATGAGAGGTAATGTGTGTGAGGGTCCCTTGGACACAGCGGGATAGGGATAGAGACCCAACACCAAGTGTGGGAATGAGGTGTAACGTGAGTGTGGGTCACTCGGACACTGCGGGATAGGGATACAGACCCTACACTGAGTCTGGGAATGAGGGGTAAAGTGAGTGAGGGTCCCTCGGACACAGGGGCATAGGGATAGAGACCCTACACAGAGTGTGGGAATGAGGGGTAATGAGCGCGAGGGTCCCTCGGACACAGTGTGATAGGGATAGAGACCCGACACAGTGTGGGAATGAGGTGTAACGTGTATGAGGAACCCTCGGACACAGAGGAAGAGGGGTAGAGAACCAGACCCTGCACAGAGTGTGGGAATGAGGGGTAAAGTGTATGAGGGTCCCTCGGACACAGGGGGATAGGGATAGAGACCCAGACGCTACACGGAGTGTGGGAATGAGGGGTAAAGTGTATGAGGGTCCCTCAGACACAGGGGGATATGGATAGAAACCCTACACAGAGTGGGAATGAGGGTAAAAGAATGTGAGGGTCCCTCAACACAGTAGGATAGGGATAGAGACCCAACACAGACTGTGGGAAAGAGGGTAAATGAACGTGAGGGTCCCTCGGACACAATGGGATAGTGATAGAGACCCTACAGAGACTGTGGGTATGAGGGGTAATGTGTGTGAGGGTCCCTCGGACACAGTGTGATACGGATACAGACCCGACACAGTGTGTGAATGAGGTGTAACGTGTATGAGGGAACCTCGGACCAGAGGAAGAGGGATAGAGAACCAGACCCTACACAGAGTGTGAGAATGAGGTGTAAAGTGTATGAGGGTTCCTCGGACACAGGGGGATAGGGATAGTGACCCAGACCCTACAGAGACTGTGGGAATGAGGGGTAACGTGTATGAGGGTTCCTCGGACACAGGGGGAAAGGGGTAGAGACCCAGACCCTACAGAGACTGTGGGAATGAGGGGTAACGTGTATGAGGGTCCCTCGGACACAGGGGGATAGGGATAGAAACCCTACACAGTGTGGGAATGAGGGTAAATGAATGTGAGGATCCCTCGGAAACGGTGGGATGGGGATAGAGACCCTACACCGAGTGTGGAATGAGAGTATATGAGTGTGAGGGTCCCTCGGACACAGTGGAATAGGGATTCAGACCCTACACAGACTATTGGAATGAGGGGTAATGTGTGTGAGGGTCCCTTAGAGACAGTGGGATAGGGATACAGACCCTACACTGAGTGTGGGATTGAGGGGTAATGTGAGTGAGGGTCCCTCGGACACAGTGGGATAGGGATACAGACCCTACACTGAGTGTGGGATTGAGGGGTAATGTGAGTGAGGGTCCCTCGGACACAGTGGGATGGGGATAGAGACCCTGCCCTGAGTGTGGAATGAGGGTAAATATATGTGAGGGTTCCTCGGACACAGCGGGATAGGGATAGAGACCCTACACCGAGTGTGGAATGAGGGTAAATATATGTGAGGGTTCCTCGGACACAGCGGGATAGGGAAAGAGACCCGACACCAAGTGTGGGAATGAGGTGTAACGTGAATGAGGGTCATCGGACACTGCGGGATAGGGATACAGACCCTACACTGAGTCTGGGAATGAGGGGTAAAGTGAGTGAGGGTCCCTCGGACACAGTGGCATAGGGATAGAGACCCGACACAGTGTGGGAATGAGGTGTAACGTGTATGAGGGAACCTCGGACACAGGGGAAGAGGGATAGAGACCCAGACCCTACACAGAGTGTGGGAATGGGTAAAGTGTATGAGGGTCCCTCGGACACAGCGGGAAAGGGGTAGAGACCCAGATCCTACACAGAGTGTGGGAATGAGGTGTAACGTGTGTGAGGGTCCCTCGGACACAGGGGGATAGGGATAGAGACCCAGATCCTACACAGAGTGTGGGAATGAGGGGTAATGTGTATGAGGGTCCCTCGGACACAGGGGGATAGGGATAGAAACCCTACACAGTGTGGGAATGAGGGTAAATGAATGTGAGGGTCCCTCGACACAGTGGGATAGGGATAGAGACCTGACACAGACTGTGCGAATGAGGGGACATGTGAGAGGGTCCCTCGGACACAGTGGGATAGGGATACAGACCCTACACTGAGTCTGGGAATGAGGGGTAAAGTGAGTGAGGGTCCCCCGGACACAGGGGCATAGGGATAGAGCCCCTACCCAGAGTATGGGAATGAGGGGTAATGAATGTGAGGGTCCCTCGGACACAGTGTGATAGGGATAGAGACCCAACACAGTGTGGGAATGAGGTGTAACGTGTATGAGGTACCCTCGGACCAGAGGAAGAGGGATAGAGAACCAGACCCTGCACAGAGTGTGGGAATGAGGGGTAAAGTGTATGAGGGTCCCTCGGACACAGGGGGATAGGGATAGTGACCCAGACCCTACACAGAGCGTGGGAATGAGGGGTAAAGTGTATGAGGGTCCCTCAGACACAGGGGGATATGGATAGAAACCCTACACAGTGTGGGAATGAGGGTAAATGAATGTGAGGGTTCCTCAGACACAGTGGGATTGGGATAGAGACCCTACACCAAGTGTGGGAATGAGGGGTAACGTGAGTGAGTGTCACTCGGGCACTGTGGGATACGGAAAGTGACCCTACACTGAGTGTGGGAATGAGGGGTAAAGTTCGTGAGGATACTTCAGACATAGTAGGATAGGGATATAGACCCTACACAGAGTGTGGGAATGAGGGGTAATGTGTGTGAGGGTCCCTCGGACACAGTGTGATAGGCATAGAAACCCTACACAGTGTGGGAATGAGGTGTAACGTGTATGAGGGTACCTCGGACACAGGGGAATAGGGATAGAGACCCAGACTCTACACAGAGTGTGTGAATGAGGTGTAACGTGTGTGAGGGTCCCTCGGACACAGGGGAATAGGGATAGGTACCCAGAACCTACACAGAGTGTGGGAATGAGGGGTAACGTGTATGAGGGTACCTCGGCCACAGGGGGATAGGGATAGAAACCCTACACAGTGTGGGAATGAGGGTAAATGAATGTGAGGGTCCCTCGGAAACAGTGGGATAGGGATAGAGACCCTGCACAGACTGTGGGAACGAGGGTAAATGAGTGTGAGGGTTCCTCGGACACAGTCGGATACGGATAGAGACCCAACAGCAAATGTGGGAATCAGGGGTAATGTGAGTGAGGGTCACTCGGACACAGTGGAATAGGGATAGAGACCCAGACCCTACACAGTGTGGGAATCAGCGGTTACGTATATGAGGGTCCCTCGGACATAGGGGGATAGGGATAGAGACCCTACACAGTGTGGGAATGAGGGTAAATGTATCTGAGGGTCCCTCGACACAGTGGGATAGGAATAGTGACCCTACACTGACTGTGGGAATGAGGGGTAATGTGTGTGAGGGTCCCTTGGACACAGTGGGGTAGGGATAGAGACTCGACACAGAATATCGGAATGAGGGCTAATGTGTGTGAGGGTTCCTCGGACATAGTGGGATAGGGATACAGACCCTACCCAGAGTGTGGGAATGAGGGGTAATGTGTGTGAGGGTCCCTTGGACACAGTGGGTTAGGGATAGAGACCCAACACCATGTGGGAATGAGGGGTAATGTGTGTGAGGGTCCCTCGGACACAGTGGGATAGGAATAGCGACCCTACACTGACTGTGGGAATGAGGGGTAATGTGAGTGAGGGTCTCTCGGACCCAGTGGGATAGGGATAGAGACCCTACACAGTGTGGGAATGAGGGTAATTGAATGTGAGCGTCCCTCAGACACAGTGGGATAGGGATAGAGACCCTACACCGAGTGTGGGAATGAGAGGTAATGTGCATGAGGATAGCTCAGACATAGTGGGATAGGGATAGAGACCCAACACCAAGTGTGGGAATGAGGTGTAATGTGAGTGAGGGTCCCTCGGACACAGTGAGAAAGGGATAGAGACCCTACACCGAGTGTGGAATGAGGGTAAATATGTGTGAGGGTTCCTCGGACACAGCGGGATAGGGATAGAGACCCAACACCAAGTGTGGGAATGAGGTGTAACGTGAGTGTGGGTCACTCGGATACTGCGGGATAGGGATACAGACCCTACACTGAGTCTGGGAATGAGGGGTAAAGTGAGTGAGGGTCCCTCGGACACAGGGGCATAGGGATAGAGACCCTGCCCAGAGTGTGGGAATGAGGGGTAATGAGCGCGAGGGTCCCTCGGACACAATGTGATAGGGATAGAGACCCGACACAGTGTGGGAATGAGATGTAACGTGTATGAGGTACCCTCGGACCAGAGGAAGAGGGATAGAGAACCAGACCCTGCACAGAGTGTGGGAATGAGGGGTAAAGTGTATGAGGGTCCCTCAGACACAGGGGGATAGGGATAGTGACCCAGACCCTACACAGAGCGTGGGAATGAGTGGTAAAGTCTATGAGGGTCCCTCGGACACAGGGGGATAGGGATAGAGACCCAGACGCTACACGGAGTGTGGGAATGAGGGGTAAAGTGTATGAGGGTCCCTCAGACACAGGGGGATATGGATAGAAACCCTACACAGAGTGGGAATGAGGGTAAAAGAATGTGAGGGTCCCTCAACACAGTAGGATAGGGATAGAGACCCAACACAGACTGTGGGAAAGAGGGTAAATGAACGTGAGGGTCCCTCGGACACAATGGGATAGTGATAGAGACCCTACAGAGACTGTGGGTATGAGGGGTAATGTGTGTGAGGGTCCCTCGGACACAGTGTGATACGGATAGAGACCCGACACAGTGTGTGAATGAGGTGTAACGTGTATGAGGGAACCTCGGACCAGAGGAAGAGGGATAGAGACCCAGACCCTACACAGAGTGTGAGAATGAGGGGTAAAGTGTATGAGGGTTCCTCGGACACAGGGGGAAAGGGGTAGAGACCCAGATCCTACACAGAGTGTGGGAATGAGGGGTAACGTGTATGAGGGTCCCTCGGACACAGGGGGATAGGGATAGAAACCCTACACAGTGTGGAATGAGAGTATATGAGTGTGAGGGTCCCTCGGACACAGTGGAATAGGGATTCAGACCCTACACAGACTATTGGAATGAGGGGTAATGTGTGTGAGGGTCCCTCAGAGACAGTGGGATAGGGATACAGACCCTACACTGAGTGTGGGATTGAGGGGTAATGTGAGTGAGGGTCCCTCGGACACAGTGGGATGGGGATAGAGACCCTACACCGAGTGTGGAATGAGGGTAAATATATGTGAGGGTTCCTCGGACACAGCGGGATAGGGAAAGAGACCCGACACCAAGTGTGGGAATGAGGTGTAACGTGAATGAGGGTCATCGGACACTGCGGGATAGGGATACAGACCCTACACTGAGTCTGGGATTGAGGGGTAAAGTGAGTGAGGGTCCCTCGGACACAGTGGCATAGGGATAGAGACCCGACACAGTGTGGGAATGAGGTGTAACGTGTATGAGGGAACCTCGGACACAGGGGAAGAGGGATAGAGACCCAGACCCTACACAGAGTGTGGGAATGGGTAAAGTGTATGAGGGTCCCTCGGACACAGCGGGAAAGGGGTAGAGACCCAGATCCTACACAGAGTGTGGGAATGAGGGGTAATGTGTATGAGGGTCCCTCGGACACAGGGGGATAGGGATAGAAACCCTACACAGTGTGGGAATGAGGGTAAATGAATGTGAGGGTCCCTCGACACAGTGGGATAGGGATAGAGACCTGACACAGACTGTGCGAATGAGGGGACATGTGAGAGGGTCCCTCGGACACAGTGGGATAGGGTTAGAGACCCTACACTGAGTGTGGAATGAGGGTAAATGAGTGTGAGGGTCCCTCGGACATAGTGGGATAGGGATAGAGACCCTACACCATGTGTGCAATGAGGGGTAACGTGAGTGAGGGTCACTCGGACACAGTGGGATAGGGATACAGACCCTGCACTGAGTCTGGGAATGACGGGTAATGTGAGTGAGGATTCGTTGGACATGGGGATAGGGATAGAGCCCCTACCCAGAGTATGGGAATGAGGGGTAATGTGAGTGAGGATTCGTTGGACACAGGGGCATAGGGATAGAGCCCCTACCCAGAGTATGGGAATGAGGGGTAATGAATGTGAGGGTCCCTCGGACACAGTGTGATAGGGATAGAGACCCGACACAGTGTGGGAATGAGGTGTAACGTGTATGAGGGAACCTCGGACCAGAGGAAGAGGGATAGAGAACCAGACCCTGCACAGAGTGTGGGAATGAGGGGTAAAGTGTATGAGGGTCCCTCGGACACAGGGGGATAGGGATAGAGACCCAGACACAACACAGAGCGTGGGAATGAGGGGTAAAGTGTATGAGGGTCCCTCGGACACAGGGCGATATGGATAGAAACCCTACACAGTGTGGGAATGAGGGTAAATGAATGTGAGGGTTCCTCAGACACAGTGGGATTGGGATAGAGACCCTACACCAAGTGTGGGAATGAGGGGTAACGTGAGTGAGTGTCACTCGGGCACTGTGGGATACGGAAAGTGACCCTACACCGAGTGTGGGAATGAGGGGTAAAGTTCGTGAGGATACTTCAGACATAGTAGGATAGGGATATAGACCCTACACAGAGTGTGGGAATGAGGGGTAATGTGTGTGAGGGTCCCTCGGACACAGTGTGATAGGCATAGAAACCCTACACAGTGTGGGAATGAGGTGTAACGTGTATGAGGGTACCTCGGACACAGGGGAATAGGGATAGAGACCCAGACTCTACACAGAGTGTGTGAATGAGGTGTAACGTGTGTGAGGGTCCCTCGGACACAGGGGAATAGGGATAGGTACCCAGAACCTACACAGAGTGTGGGAATGAGGGGTAACGTGTATGAGGGTACCTCGGCCACAGGGGGATAGGGATAGAAACCCTACACAGTGTGGGAATGAGGTGTAACGTGTATGAGGGTACCTCGGACACAGGGGAATAGGGATAGAGACCCAGACTCTACACAGAGTGTGTGAATGAGGTGTAACGTGTGTGAGGGTCCCTCGGACACAGGGGAATAGGGATAGGTACCCAGAACCTACACAGAGTGTGGGAATGAGGGGTAACGTGTATGAGGGTACCTCGGCCACAGGGGGATAAGGATAGAAACCCTACACAGTGTGGGAATGAGGGTAAATGAATGTGAGGGTCCCTCGGAAACAGTGGGATAGGGATAGAGACCCTGCACAGACTGTGGGAACGAGGGTAAATGAGTGTGAGGGTTCCTCGGACACAGTCGGATACGGATAGAGACCCAACAGCAAATGTGGGAATCAGGGGTAATGTGAGTGAGGGTCACTCGGACTCAGTGGAATAGGGATAGAGACCCAGACCCTACACAGTGTGGGAATCAGCGGTTATGTATATGAGGGTCCCTCGGACACAGGGGGATAGGGATAGAGACCCTACACAGTGTGGGAATGAGGGTAAATGTATCTGAGGGTCCCTCGGACACAGTGGGATAGGAATAGTGACCCTACACTGACTGTGGGAATGAGGGCTAATGTGTGTGAGGGTTCCTCGGACATAGTGGGATAGGGATACAGACCCTACCCAGAGTGTGGGAATGAGGGGTAATGTGTGTGAGGGTCCCTTGGACACAGTGGGTTAGGGATAGAGACCCAACACCATGTGGGAATGAGGGGTAATGTGTGTGAGGGTCCCTCGGACACAGTGGGATAGGAATAGCGACCCTACACTGACTGTGGGAATGAGGGGTAATGTGAGTGAGGGTCTCTCGGACCCAGTGGGATAGGGATAGAGACCCTACACAGTGTGGGAATGAGGGTAATTGAATGTGAGCGTCCCTCAGACACAGTGGGATAGGGTTAGAGACCCTCCACCGAGTGATGGTCCCTTGGACATAGTGGGATAGGGAAAGAGACCCTAAACAGAGTGCGGGAATCAGGAGTAATGTGCGTGAGGGACCCTCAATCTCAGTGTGATAGGACTAGAGACCCTACACGAACAGTTAGGATGAGGGTAAATGAGTGTGACAGCCCCCTCGGACACAGTGGGATAGGGATACAGACCCTACACCGAGACTGGGAATGAGGGTTAATGTGTGTGAAGGTCTCTCGGACCCAGTGGGATAGGGAAAGAGACCGTACACAGACTGTGGGAATGAGGGTAAATGAGTGTGAGGGTCCCTCGGACACAGTGGGATAGGGAAAGAGACCCTACACAGACTGGGAATGAGGGATAATGTGAGTGAGGGTCCCTTGGACACAGGGTCATAGGGATAGAGACCCTGCACCGAGTGTGGGAATGAGGGGTAATGAGTGTGAGATTCCCTCGGACACAGTGTGATAAGGATAGAGACCATACACAGTGTGGGAATGAGGGGTAATGTGAGTGAGCGTCCCTCGTACACAGTGGGATAGTGACAGAGACCCTACACAGACAGTGGGAACGAGGGTAAATGTGAGTGAGGGTCTCTCGGACACAGTGGGATAGTGATAGAGACCCAACACAGACTGTGGGAATGAGGGGTAATGTGAGTGAGGGTCCCTCGGACACAGTGGGATCAGGAAAGTGACTCTCCACAGCCTCTGTGCTAACGAATTACGCAGATTTACCACCCTCTGGCTAAAGAAATTCCCCCTCATCTCTGTTCTGAGAGACACCACTCTGGTCCTAGACTCCCCCTAACAAGAAACATCCTCTCCACATCCACTCTATCTCTGGAACTGTGAAGCAGGGACACTAATTTCAGCTCCATCATCCAACTTATCTGTAATACTGTATCTCTGTAATGCTAGTATATTTGAGAAAACTGAGGACAGTGCATTCTAAAGACAGTGACGCAGTAGCACAGCTGTTGGCATTACTATTACAGCACTGAAATCAGGTTGAATTCTGCCACTTTCTAGAAGGAGCCTCTATGTTCGCCCCATGGCCCCACGAGTCTCCCGAGTGCTCTGGTTTTCTCCAAGACCCTAAGGACATATAGGTTAGTAGGTTACTTGGTCACGTGGATATAATTGGGCAGTGCAGGCTCTTTGGGCCATGAGGGCCTGTTACCATGCTGTATCTTGAAATAGTCGAAACTTCCTCACCTCTCAGGGTGAAAGTAAAAATGCAGTAATGAATGCACTGCAAACTCACACACTTTAAGTGCAATGGACAATTAAAATTATATGTAACGCTTAAGCGACGGGCTGGTATATGTCTCGGGAGGAAAATTCCAGCCACTCACTAACCCCGCCTCCCATGTATGCAGATGTTGTGGAAAACAAGTTAACGCAGCATCGCACACACAATATCAAGTTCACACCTGATACAGTTATAGAATATACTTTAAGGACTTTACTAGAACTAAGTGATTCCTGGTGATACAGTATATATGAAGAAAAAGAAAATAAAATAAAAGGTGCCAACTTATCAAAGTTCAGTCAGTTTAGTGCGCATCGTTGGAACTCAACCATCGAACCATTCGACCCCTCGTCACCTTCCTCTGACCTCCACGTCCTCGCACCTGGGACCACCCGAAGTGGTCGACCGAGCAGTGCAGCGCACGTCCACCTTCTTCGGCGTCTTCTTCCTGACTCTCGAAAAGACCGCAAAATCCCAGCGCCCATACCCACAAGAAAAAAATAACATCCAACCCCACTGGTTAACAAATGAATACAATCCCTGTTATCAGCAATTCTAAACCTAAACAGGCTGCGAGAAGCTTCTGAGAAAGCTCTGCCAGACAACACTCTCTCACCAGTTAGCATAACAAAGAAGCAGTTTTACTTTTAACAAAGAAGCCATTTTGATTAACATACGCAGTACACATATATGGAATAGTTTAAATGAAATAGCCCTGTTTGAGTATGGCCTATTAGATTTCCTTCATCCCCTCAACAGCACAAGTCACTCTCGAACCGTGTCCAGGAACACTGACACCTCCTTTCCCTGGCTCCTTCCTTCGCCTGACCCAGCCGCTGGTGGGCCTGCTGCGGTTCCAGCCACACCTCTGCATGACCATGATGTCACCCAACACCGACCCTGCCTCAGTACATCTCCCACCGCTATTCTCAACGGTGCTGTCGTCACCTCAGGCATGATTCCCCATCGCCCACCAATGCGCACCCCGCACCCCCCCACCACAAACTCCAGTCCATGCATAAAACTGTCCCCGATTACCTTCACCCATCATCCTGTGATCAATTACCTGGATAACTAATTATTCAGCTGAAAGAGAGTCAAACTTTATTTTACATCTCAACACTGTGATCGCCTCCAAACATAGACTAACTCCACCTTCTCAGAGTGTTTTCTCTTCATTTTAACCTGTGTCTTCTTCCTCAGCCTTCAAGCCTGAAATTCTCTGCTGTAACCTCTCTGCCTCCCTATCTCCCTCCACTCCCTCGTGTTGTTTTATCACACCAGACGCCCAGACAAGTGTTAGATTACCAGCTCTAATACCTTGTGTGTCTTGGGTGCCAAATTTTGTTTGATAATATCTCCAGCAGGTGGCGGGGTGGAGATACATCCCTACCAAAGGAGATGTAAGGCACTCCCTCCCTCCACTCGCCTGCAGGTCACCTTCAGGCAAGATGTAGCACCTGCTTAGCTCCCTCCCCACCCTAACCGGGGTCATATGAAGCCAATGAAGCAGGTGGTGGATGGTCGTAGGGGCAGAGGTGCATATCACAAACTCTGGTTATGTGACCTCAGAAGCCAGGCAGACAATCTCTGAAAAGTATTGATAATGGCTGCGGACACCAGAAGACGGCAATGGCAAACCAGTTCTGTAGAAAAGCTTGCCGAGAGTAATCATGGTCATGGAAAGATCACGGTTGCCCACATCATACAACATGACACATAACGACCAAACAAATGTTCCTGAGATCCCTTCAGTGCTTTTCCCCCAACCTCAAGTGGGACTGAACACACCTATTAGCACTGCCCCTCTGCAACAATAATAAAACCTACTTCCTCTTACTGTCAAAGCATATAGTTCCTGAGATCCCTTCAGTGCTTTTCCCCCAACCTCAAGTGGGACTGAACACACCTATTAACACTGCCCCTCTGCAACAATAATAAAACCTACTTCCTCTTACTGTCAAAGCATATAGTTCACCCCCTTTGGAAAAAGCACTGAACAGACATTTTGGTATTGCCCCCTGCTTTCTAACACAGCACTTAGATCTTTCCAAAGGGCCAGAGTTGTCTGCCACAAAGTTAAACTTCTAATCAATATCCCGTGTTCGGCTTCTTGTTGTGAACAAGTAAACAGCGAGACCTTGTCGGTCCATGTTCAATAAATGTAAAACAATGGCATTATATTCATTAGTATAAAACCAAGCAACAGCAACTAAGTTATTTGCATCGCTGTGATAAAGATCAAGGAAGAATCCAGACCGGGTTTATTTTATCATTTAGTACATCAAACAACGAGTATGATCAATCAATCTTTGGATATTTGTCTACTCATAGAGTCAGTCTTCACAACAGTCAGTCTTTTTTTGGGTGTCTGGCATCTTTGTTCCCAGAAACCTTTAGACCACCTGTGTGAATTAACTTGTCCCAGCAAATGTATCTGAAAAACTATCACATGCAGTTAACGTCAACTAGCACAAGAACAGGATAAATGTTAGAAAGCAGTGCAGGCTGTTAGGAATGCAAAGGAGAATGACAGAAAGAACTCAAATTTATTCCTCGATCTTCGATTCCTGTGATAGACAACTCACTCACCTGCTACTCGTTGGTATCTTCTTTTAGTTCATAAGAATTGTGCACATGTTTGGAAATCCTTTGTAAATATTTTGAAATTTGAAAATCTTTTATAAATCAGAAATCCTCTGCGGGTGCTAAATGTGTGTTAAGCACTATTTCTCTAAATATAAATGTGCACCATTAAAAATAAAATAAACTGTGTGTAAACTACTTCGTTAGCTGGAAGTATTTCCTCCTTGGTGGTGCGGGGGGGGGGGAGAGGGACCTTCTGCCACAAGTAGTAGGTATTGGCAGCTAGACCTCACCACAGAGTCTGGACAGGGAAATAAACTAGTCTTTGAAGAGTAGGCTGATGCAGTATAACCTTCCTATAGTGAGGGTATCGGTAGTTACCTGTATCAGTGAACCCAATGCCATCACACCCTCTGCAAAAATAATAAAATCCACCTCACTGCACACAGTTAACCCCTGTAAAGTGTACTGACAGACACGTTGGCACTGCTCCTCTGCACAAATAACAATAAGTACATCCCCTTTCTCCATACAGCACGCAGTTGACCTGTATCGGCACGGACCAGAAGGGCCGAGATGCCCTGTTTCCGTGCTGTAATTGTTATATGGAAATTACTCACCCAGGGAACCCAGAATCAGAAGCAGAACCCTCATTTTGCCTGGTGACATTCTGAAAATCAAAGAGAAAATAAAATCAGAGGGAACTGAGTCACTGAGGGTCAGCACAAGTTTCAAACCTGGACAGGAGCTGAGGACCAAAACGATCACCCCCATGGTGGCTGAGACACATCTCTCTTACTAATACTTTTTAGACCTTCACTGAAACCTTACAGAGGTGTGATTCCCCCTCCCCACTCTCTCTCTGGGACCCTGCAGACAGGTGAGATCTCCCCCTCTCCCTCACTGCAATGCTACTAACAGAGGCGAGGTCTTCTACCTCTCCTCTCTGTGTGAGTATAGACATTTAGGGAGGGATGAGTTGGGAAGGAAAAGAGGGAAGCTCCATTTTCTTTCATTTACTTAATGAAGACCATTTCATTACTGCTTGCTTTCCATGTACATGATCCTTCTCCCTCTCACACACACACACACACACACGTTAAAACAAGGAACAAAATTCTGAGTTTGATCAGGGCTCAGAAATGATCACTGGCTTACCAAGTCCTGGGGCGAGGTGTCAACGTATGAGATAGAGGGAGGTGGGATGATGGGACCACTTCCACACTAACCAGCTCAGTTGGTGAGTGGTGTTAGACTCGGCGACAGCTCACTGACTACCTTATAAGTTGGTTTCCTGAGCGACTGGTGGGAGGGCTTGATGATGGCACTAGGTGTGTGACGGAAAATATGCAAAGCAGGTAACGTGCAACATGCACAAGATGCTGGAGGAACTCAGCAGGCAACACAGCATCGATGGAAAAGAGTAAACAGCCGAGACCCTTCATCAGCACTGGAGAAATAAAGATGAAAAGTCAGAGTAAGAAAATGTGGGGAAGGGAGGAAGAAACACAAGGTGATAGGCGAAACCAGGAGCAGGGAGAGGGGTGGTGAGCCACCCACCGACTGACCCAGATCCTGTGGAAGTGGTCCCACCTTCCCACCTTCACACGTCGACACCACCTTCTGAACGAAGAAATAACTCCACAGATTCCCTTCAAATATTTCATCCTTCGCCCTCAATCAATGACATCTAGTTCTACCTAACTTGCTTGCAATAAATTCCACTGCCATTTTCAGTCTTTTTTTTTTCGCTGGTCAATCTTTGATAGTCTCCCTCACTGTCCACTATGCCCCGAGTTTCGGTGCCATCTGCATATTTGCTGATCCAGTTTACCACATTATCATCTATATTAGTGATTTCTATGCTGAACAACAGACCCAGATCTCTGCAGTACACCACTCATCACAGGCCTCCAGTCAGAATGACAACCATATACTACATCCCATTCTCTGGCTTCTCCCGCTAAGCTAATCCAATTGACTACTTCATTCTGAACCTTCTGGACCAGACATGACCTACCATGCAAAAAGCCACGTTGACTATCTCCAGTCAAGCAATGTCTATCCAAGTACTTACATACTCTGTTTCTTAAAATACCTTCCAATGATTTACCACTACTGATGTCAGGCTCACCGACTTATAATATTCTTAGAGCCTTGCTTGAGCAATGGAACAAAGTTAGCTATACTCCGATCTATCAGTGCCTCACTCGTGGCTAAAGATATTTTATATTTCTCTGCCAGAGATCCTTCAGTTTCCTCCCATAAGGTCTAAAGGGACATTTGTCAGGCCCGGGGGATTTAATTTTCCTCAAAGCAGTCAGCAGTTCGTCTTCCATTATCCATAATCTCACTACTCTTTTGCCTCATTTCTATAGACTGTGCCTGTCTCCAAAGTAAACGCAGATGCAAAAAAAATTTTAGGATCTGCCCCATCTCTTTCAGCTCCATGCACAAATGACCACGCTGATCTTCAAAAGGACCAATTTTGCCCTTCGTTATATTGTTGCCCTAAGTACATCTGTGGAAGCCTTGGAATTGTCCTTCACCTTGTCTCAGAGCACACTCGTATCCTCAGCTCTGGAGAACTCCCATCCACTGCCACAAATCTCATAGTTCCCTTACCCCTGTTCATTTCTACCTCCTACCCAAGATCCGCAAATCAGACTGTCGGGTAGGTCTATTTTCTCTGTCTGCTCCTGCCCCACTGAACTCATGACCTCATACCCCGATACCCCCCCTTGGTTCAATCCCTTCCCACCTACATCGGCTCTCAGTAACTTTCAATTCCCTGGCCCTGACTGCCTCATTTTCACGATGCACAATACATTTCACAATGCAAAGGGTAGCCATGTTGCACCTGTGTGGGCCCCAGCTATGTCTGCCTCTGTTGTTGGCTACATAGAACAGTCTATGTTCAAAGCCTTCCCTGGTTATCCTCCCCAACTATTCCTCTGCTCATTGACCACTGCACTGGTGCTTCTTCATGCACCCATGCTGAGCTCTTCGATTTCATCAACGTTGCCTATAACTTCCACCCTGCCCTTATCCGTGGAGTTCTCTGCCCAATGAAGCAGTGGAGGCTGCCTCAGTAAATATATTTCAGACAAGGTTGGATAGATTTCTGCATGGTAGGGGAATTAAGGGTGATGGGGAAAAGGCAGGTAGGTGGAGACGAGTCCATGGCCAGATCAGCCATGATCTTATTGAATGACAGAGCAGGCTCGACAGGCCAGATGGCCGACTCCTGCTCCTATTTCTTATGTTTTTAAATTCACTTGTTCATCTCTGCACCTCCTCTTCCTTTCTCGATCTCTCTGTCTCCACCCCTGGAAACAAACTGTCAACTGACACCTTTTATAAGTCTACCGATTTGACAATACCTCTCCCTGCCCTATGTCCTGTAAAAATGTTTTTCATTTTTCTCAGTTCCCTTGTCTCCACCATAGGACATCAGAATTGGCCTCCTTCTTCAAAGAATGTGGTTTCCCTCCCTCCACTATTGACGCTGCCCTCACCAGTATCTCCTCTAATTCCCATACAATCTCGCTCGCCCTATCTACCCGCCACCTTGAATGACAGAGTTCCTCTTGAACTTGCTAACCATACCATCAGCCCCCACATCATCCTCTGCAGCTTCCACCACCTCCAAAGGGATTCCACCACTAAACATATCTTCACCTCCCAACTCCTCTCTGCTTTCTACAGGGATCACTCCCTCCACAATTCCCTTGTCCATTTGTCCTGCCCAGCACTTATCCCTGCAAGCGGCCTAAGAACTACATGTTCATATACCTCCTCCTTCACCTCCATTCAGGGCCCCAAACAATCTGTCCAGGTGAGGCAACACTTCACCTGCAAATCTGCCGGGGTCGTCTATAGTGTCTGGTGTTCCTGATGCAGCCTCTTCTACATTGGTGAAACCTGACGCCACCCACCATAAGTGGGACTTCCTGGTGACCCAACATTTTAATTCCAACCTGTCAGTCTATGGCCTCCTCGTGCTAAGACAAGGCCGATCTCAGGGTGTAGAAGCATCACCTTATATCCGTCTGGGTAGCCTCCAACCCGATGGCATGAATATCGATTTTTCCTTCCGATAAACTCCTCCCCCTTTCCTCGATTCCCCACTCTGATTTTGTACCTATCTATTGCTTCCTTCTGATGCCCCCTTCCCTTTCTCCCATTTCCACTCTCCCTTCCTGTCAGATTCCTTCTTCTCCAGCCCTTGACCTTTCCCACCCACCTGTCACCTTACAGCCAGCCTCCTTCCCCTCCCCAACTTTTTATTCTGGTGTCTTCCCCCTCCCCTCTCAGTCCTGCAGAAAGATCTCGGCCTGAAACCTTGACTGTGTACTCATTTCCATAGATGCTGCCTGACCTGCTGAGTTCCTCCAGCATCTTGTGTGTTGCTTCTTCTTTTATCCATCCTGATTTATTATATTTCTCAAACACCTCATTTGATCCTAACTGCCTATACCTGATATGTGCATCCTTTTTATTTATCAGTGCCCCAATATCCCTCCATGACTAAGGTTCCCTAAACCTGTTAGCCTTGTCTTTTATTCCTATGGGAACATGCATTTTCTGTGCTGTCAATATTTCATTTTTGAAAGCCTCCCGCTTATCAATACTTCCTGTGCTGGAAAAACAACCTATTCCAATCCATGCTAGCCAGATTTCATTAGCTCCATTAAATTGCATAACAAATTTCTGTGTCCATCTCTCTCTGTACTATGTCCCCACCCTATTCCATTAACTCCTCTCAATGCTTTCTCTGGGTGAATTTGCATCTGTGGCTTTCAACACATGATACCTGTGTGAGTGAAATGAACAGTACTCAGTCTGTGTGTTTCCTGTTGCAAACATGGTGTCAGAACAAGACAGGATTAAACTGCACAGTGTTTCTATTCAAACTCCAGTGGCTACAGAAAGCAGAGTAAATTACTATAAAACCATGATATAGGAGCAGAATTAGGCCACTCACTCCACCATGTCTACTCTGCCATTCCATCATGGCCGATTTATTATCCCTCTCAACCTCCTTCATCTGTCTTCCCCTCATAACTTTGATGACTAATCAAGAACCTATCTGCCTCTGCTTTAAATATACCCAATGACTTGGCCTCCACAGATTTCTGGCAATCAATTCCACAGATTCACCACCCTCCGGCTAAAGAAATTCCTGTTCGTCGCCATTCTAAAAGGATGCCCCTACATTCTGAGGCCATGCTCTCTGTTCTTAGACTTTCGCACCACAGGAAACATCCTCTCCACATCCACTCTATCAAGGCCTTTCACCACTTCAATAAGGTCACCTCTCATTCCTCAGAATTCCGGTGAATACAAGCCCAGAGCCATCAAACGCTCTTCATATGACAAGCTGTTCAATCCTGGAATCATTTCGTGAACCTCCTTTGAACCCTCTCCAGGTTCAGCGCATCCTTTTTAAGGGGCCCAAAACTGCAAGCGAGGCCTCTCCAGTGCTCTATAAAGTCTCAACATCCTTACTTTTATATTCTAGTCTTCTTGAAATGAATGCAAACACTGTATTTGCCTGCCTCACCACAGACTCATCCTGCAAATTAAACTTTAGGGAATCCTGCACAAGAACTCCCGTCCATTTGCACCTCAGTTTTTTGCACTCTCTCTCCATTGAGATAATAGTCAACCCTTTCATTTCTTCTGCCAAAGTGCATGACCATACACTTCCCGACACTATTCCATCAGCCATTTCTTGGCCCATTCTCCTAATCTAAGTCCTTCTATAGCCTCTCTACCACCTTTAAACTGCACGTCCCTACACATATCTTCTTATCGCCCGCAAACTTCGCAACAGACCCGTCAATTCCATCATCCAAATCATTGACACGTATCATAAAAGGAACAGACGCAGACCCCTGTGGAAACGCTAGTCGCCAGCAGCCAGCCAGAAAAGGCCCACGTTATTCCCACTCTTTGCCTCCTGCCAATCAGCCACTACTTTATCCATGTAGAACCTTGCCTGTGATACCAAGAACCTTCTCTCCAGTAATGGTAACTTCACACACTCCGTGACCCCTGACACCTGGAACTTCCACCATGCCACTATTGTCTTGCACCGTGAAGACCGATGCAAAATACTTATTCAGTTCATATGCAATTTCATTGTCCCCCATTACTCCCTCTCCAGCATCATTTCCCAGCAGTCTGATATCCACTCCCACCTACCTTTTACACTTTATCTGTCCGAAGAACCTTTTGGTATCCTCTTTAATATTACTGGCAAGCTTACTTTTGTATTCCATCTTTACCTTCTTAATGAATTTTTGTTGCCTTCTGCTGGTTTTTTAAAATGTTTCCCCAACCCCCTAACTTCCCACTAATTTTTGCTCTACTAAAAGCCCTCTCTTTGGCTTTTATGCTGGTTTTGACTTCTCTTGTTAGCCACGGTTGTGTCATCTTATCTTTAGAATACTTATTCCTCTTTGGGATGGATATATCCTGTGCCTTCCGAATTGCTTCCAGAAATTTCAGCTATTGCTGCTCTGCTGTCATCCCTGTTGATGCACCATCAATAACTCTCTGAGACGTGAGGCGAGATATTGGCTTTTATTGACTGGAAGAAAGAACAAGCAGCAATTGACCACCATGCTACATCCTGGAGACTGAGGGCAGGGCTCAGGCCTCAAACGCCTTTATACCGGGGTTTGTGGGAGGATCCATGGTCAGTGGGAGGAGCCACAGGAGCAGTCAGCAGGGGGCGTGTCCAGACAGGTATATGTAGTTCACCACACCTGTCATTGTTCTTTTTCAACCAATTCTGGCCAACTCCTCTCTCGTGCCTTTGTAATTCCCTTTACTCCACTCTAATACGGATATGAGGAGATGAGGAGGAATTCTTTTTGCCAGAGGGTGGTGAATCTGTGGAATTCATTGCTACAGAAGGCTGTGAAGGCCAAGTGATTGGGTACATCTAGAAGTGGAGGTTGATAGGCTCTTGATTAGCAAGGGTGTCAAACGTTATGGGGAAAAGGCAGGAGAATGGGGTTGGGGGGGGGGGTAACAAATCAGCCAAGACAGAATGGTGAAACAGACTCAAGGGGCTGAGTGGTCTAATTCTGCTCCTATGTTTCATGGTCTTATTATACATTGAGTGGCTAAATCTAAGAGGAGAGTTAATAACTCTGTTGAATAGAAGATCCTTCGGCTCAAAGTCTACAGCTCCCTGAAGCTGGCAACACAAGTAGGTAGGTTGATAAAAGCAAAGCCTACACTTACCTTCATCAGTCAGGGTGCTGAGTTTAAAAGTTGGGAAGACATGTTGCAGTTGGAAAATCATTGGTTCCACCACTTTTGGAATATTGTGCGCAGATCTGGCTTCCATATTACAGGAAGGTGGTGCAGAAGGGGTTCACCAGAATACTACCTGGATTAGGGAATATTAACATTAAGGAGAGGTTGGACAAACTTGGATCATTTTCTCTGAGGTGTTGAAGGATTAGAGGAGATGACAGAATGATTTGTCTTTGTTCTGGGGTGGAATACAAGAGGGCACAGCTTTAACATGAGGGTAAAGTTTAAAGAAAATTTATGACGATTGCTTTTTCAAGGAGTGGTAGGTCTCTAGGACATGGTGGTTGGAGAGGTAGCAGAGCAAACAGATACTGTGGCATTATGCAAAAGATTTTTGAACAGGCATCGGCAGGGAATGGACCATATGTAGGTAAGCGAGGCTAGTTTCGCTTGGTATCATTGTTGACATCAGCATTGTGGGTCGAATGGCCTGAACCTGTCCTGTTCAGTGTTTTGTGTTCCAGACACCCCCACGATGGGAAAAGAATTCATATTACCTACTCTATCACCTCATAACTTACTGTCATACCCAGTGAGGAAGGATGCCCAAGGATACACAGCAACATCAATCAGTTAAAAAGGCTGAGCGGAGGGTGGCAAATGGACACCCTTAATACAGACACTCAAGCTTCTCCACTTTCAGGAGGTAATTCATTAAGCCATACGGATTCGAAACAAGCCACTCAGCGTACCAAGTCCGTGAGAAAGCCATCTCGGATCAGAGTCTGCACTAACGCTGTACCTTCCCTACCACTGACGTTAGTATCACACTTCCATAATAGAGTCATAGAATACAGTGGCACAGAAACAGACCCTTCACCCATCTAGTCCGACCTGCACCCGGACCATTTCTTTCCATACCCCTCCCACCCAACACACATCTTAAAATGTTAAAATCAAACCCACAACTTGCGCTGGCAGCTAATTCCACACTCTCACCACTCTCTGAGTGAAGATGTTCCCCTTAAACATTTCACTTCCAACCTAAACCTACGACCTCTAGTGGTAAACTCACACGACCTCAGTGGAAGCTTGCTGACATTTACCCTCTCTATACCCCTCATGATTTTGTGTACCTCCATCAACTCTCCCTTCAATTGCTCAACCTCTCAATTACCTGCCGAGGGGCAGCAAGCTCTCACTACATTATTGTTTCGTTTATCGCACCATTCTCTGTAAACCCTGGCGGCTGTTGAAAGTGAAAATCCCAGATGATCAGCGATTTCCGAGACACCAATGTCAACATAGCGTGCCCACAACTCGCAAACCCTAACCCATACGTCTTTGGAATGCGGGAGAAAACCAGACTACCCGGACAAAACCTATGCAGTCACAGGGGAAAATGTACTGTACGTACTCCTCACAGAGAGCAGCAGTAATTGAATCCGATATACTCCATACAGAGAGCAGCGGTGATTGAAACCCGATGTTACACCTGGCACTGCAATAGCTAACCACTAGGTTACTGTGCCTCTCTGAGGTAAAGAAAGCATGCAGCAAACAACGCTTTACTGTACAGGGGTTTATACGTTCTGCCCGTGACCACATTGGTTTCCTCCGGGTGCTCCAGTTTCCTCCCACAGTCCACAAGATGGCCCAGTCATCGAAAACTATCCCGTGATTAGGCCAGGATGAAATCGGGGGATTGCTGGGTAGCATGGCTCAAAGAGCCAGAAGGGCCTATTCACGATGTATATTAAATAGACTCGCCTTCGCTGATTGAGGCATTGAGTATCGGAGTTACTGTTGTATAAAACTCTGGTCAAGCCACACTTGCCCTGGTCACCCCATCACAGAGGGGGCAGAAGGGGTCACCAGGACGCCACCTGTATTAGAGGGCATGAGTTGTAAGTAGAGTTTGGAGAAACTTGGGATGCTCTCTCTGGAGTGTCGGAGGCCGTGGAGACCTGATAGAGGTTTATAATAGACAATAGAGGTAGTGTTAGAGATTGTGGTGGCATTAGCAATGATCTTTCAAAAATCATTGGACTCTGGCATGGTGCCAGAGAACTGGAAAATTGCAAATGTCACTCCACTCTTTAAGAAAGGAGGGAGGCAGCAGAAAGGAAATTACAGAGCAGTTAGCCTGACCTCTGTGGTAGGGAAGATGTTGGAGTCCATTGTTAAAGATGAGGTTATGGAGTACTTGGTGACACAGGAGAAGATAGTACAAAGTCAGCATGGTTTCCTTCAGGGAAAATCTTGCCTGAACAACCTGTTGGAATTCTTTGAGGACAGTAGGATAGACAAAGGGATGCAGTGGATGTTATATATCCACTGGTGCAGAGCCAACAACCTGTCTCTGAATGTGAATAAAAGAGATGTTACACAAGGAAATCTGCAGATGCTGGAAATTCAAACAACAACAACACACAAAATGCTGGTGGAACACAGCAGGCCGGGCAGCATCGATAGGGAGAAGAGCTGTCGACGTTTCGGGCCGAGACCCTTCGTCAGAACTAACTGAAAGGAGAGATAGTAAGAGATTTGAAAGTAGTGGGAAGGGGAGGGGGAATGCGAAATGATAGGAGAAGACTGGAGGGGGTGGGATGAAGCTAAGAGCTGGAAAGGTGATTGGCGAAAGTGATACCGAGCTGGAGAAGGGAAAGAATCATGGAACGGGAGGCCTAGGGAGAAAGAAAGGGGGAGGGGAGCACCAGAGGGAGATGAAGAACAGGCAGAGTGATGGGTAAAGAGAGAGGAAAAAAAACTAAATATATCAGGGATGGGGTAAGAAGGGGAGGGGAGCATTCCATTCCCATTCTGATATGTCTATCCATGGCCTCCTCTACTGTCAAGATGAAGCCACACTCAGGTTGGAGGAACAACGCTTTATATACCAGCTGGATAGCCTCCAACCGGATGACATGAACATTGACTTCTCTAGCTGCCGTTAATGCCCCTCCTCCCCTTCTTACCCCATCCCTAATATATTTAGTTGTTTTTTTTCCTCTTTCTCTGCCCATCGCTCTGCCTGTTCTACATCTCTCTCTGGTGCTCCCCCTTTCTTTCTCCCTAAGCCTCCCCTTCCATGATTCTTTCACTTCTCCAGCTCGGTATCTCTTTCGCCAATCACCTTTCCAGCTCTCAGCTTCACCCCACCCCCTCCGGTCTTCTCCTATCATTTCGCATTTCCCTCTTCCCCTCCTACTTTCAAATCTCTTACTATCTTTCCTTTCAGTTAGTCCTGACAAAGGGTCTCAGCCCAAAACTTTGACTGTACTTCTTCCTATAGATGCTGCCTGGCCTGCTGGGTTCCTCCAGCATTTTGTGTGTGTTGCTTTGGATTTCCAGCATCTGCAGATTGTCTCGTGTCTGTGAGTCTTCTCCTGCTCCTATTTCTATGTTCTGACATTATTTGTTGTACAAGATGTTGGTGAGGCCAGATTTGGAATACTATGCTCAGGTTTAGTCACACTGCGACAGGAACAATATCATGAAGCTGGACGGAGTGCAGAGGAGATTTACCAGGATGTTGCCAGGACTCGTGGGACTGAGTTATGGACAGAGGGTGAGCAGGTTGGGACTTTTTGTTTTGTCCCCATTGGAGTGTAGGAGAATGAGTGGTCATCTTATAGAGGTGTAGACAATCATGAGGGACATACACTCAGAGGCGGAGGGGTCTCGGGAGGTAATTCTAGAGCAGAGGGTCATGGTGGACAGTGTTGTAGAGATTAATTCAGGGTAATAGGGGCAGGGATGGGACAGCAGTGATATCTCAGTGGGGAGTGAGACCAGAGGAAATGTTCACCCTCCCACTCAGCTCCATCTCTCACCTCAGCCTGGTTTCCATCTGTTGTTCAATGTTCCCCTGTGGCTCCTCACCAGACGTTGCCTCTGCCTCTGACACGGAGAGTCCATCGCTCTCAGTCTGACACCTTCCTGTAACAGACCCATCATCAGTGGACTCTGACCATTGGGACTCTGCCCACCTCAGACTCGTCCCTCACCCTCAGGAGCTCCCCCTCAACACACCGTCCCTCACCCTCGGGAGCTCCCTCTCAACACACCGTCCCTCACCCTCGGGAGCTCCCCCTCAACACTGTCCCTCACCCTCGGGAGCTCCCTCTCAACACCGTCCCTCACCCTCGGGAGCTCCCTCTCAACACACCATCCCTCACCCTCGGGAGCCCCCTCTCGACACACCGTCCCTCACCCTCGGGAGCACCCTCTCAACACACCGTCCCTCACCCTCGGGAGCTCCCTCTCGACACACCGTCCCTCACCCTCGGGAGCACCCTCTCAACACACCGTCCCTCACCCTCGGGAGCTCCCTCTCGACACACCATCCCTCACCCTCAGGAGCTCCCTCTCAACACACCATCCCTCACCCTCGGGAGCTCCCTCATCCCAGACTATACTGGAGCTCACTCAGATCCATCCCTCACCCCAGAAAGCACCCTCATGTCAGACCCTTCCACTGCTTCAGAAGTTCCCTTAATCTGAGGAGCTCCTAAAGCCTCAGAACCCCATCCATGATCCCTCACCCCAAGATCCCCTCTAACCTCAGGAGCTCCCTTGTCATCAGACCCTCCCCTCTACCTCAGAAACTCCTTCAATTACCATAAGCTCCCTCACCTTCAGTAAAACCCTTAGCTCAGCCACTTCCTCAAGCTCAATTCGACCCTCAGCGTCAAACCTCTCACCCCAAAACGCTCACTGCATCACAGGAGCTCCCTCATTCTAGATGCAGACCTCAGAGCTTGTGGTAGGTTCAGAGGTGAGGGACAGCCGGAGAGGAGGGAGCTTTGGCCACAATGAGGATCCATGTGTCCCTGCAGATTCTCAGCCCCCACAGGAGTTGAGGTGGTCGTCTCCCTCAGTCTGTCACATCTTAAGGAATTCCCTCACTTTGTTTGCACACTGGTCAGGTGAGCTAAGCAATGACTCGGGGTGCTCCCTCCTTCCCTTCCCACCATCCCTCTATCCCTTTCCCCTTACTTCCCCCCTCTACCTTTCATGAAAGAGGGACCTAAAGGGGAAGATCGAGGTGGCTAAAGAGGAATACGGGAGGGAGCTGGAGAACAAGCTCGGGCAGAGCAGCACAAGAGGTGTGGAGAGGCACGAGAAACATCACTGGCTTCCATCAGCTGAGCTGTCGAGCCTCAGAATGAGTGAATGAGTTAAACCAATTCTTCAATAGCTTTGATAACTGCCCTCCTGTTCACACACCGCCCTCAGGACAGCAGTCCAGGTGCCGAGGCACCCAACTCCTCCCCCTCCTGTTCAACACGTAGATGAATACAGGCCACCACTGTCTACATCCCCTCCTTGCCCTGTACCTACCATCCACACCTCCACATACCAGCCACGAGTGTCACCACTCACCCACCCCACCCCACCCTCCACCAGCTCCCCAACCATCGCAGACTCTCCTTCAGTACTGAGCAGGTGAGAAGGTCTCTGGGGAAACTCGGACACGGCAAGGCACTGGGACCGGATGGTGTGAGCCCCACGGTCCCGACGGAGCGTGCTCAGCGGCCGTGTGGAGTTCCCCAGTGCATCTTCAATCTGAGTCTCGGCCTGGAAAGGGTCCTGGCTGTGTGGAAAGCATTATGTGTGGTCACGTCACCCAAGAAGAGCCGACCAAAAGCATTGAATGACTACCGCTCAGTGGCCCTGACCTCACACATCATGAAGACCTCAGAGAGGCTGATCCTGGCTCACCTCCGACCCCAGTCAGACCAGCCCTCCACCCTCTGCAATTTGCCTACCAGGAGCACACTGAAGCTGACGATGCCGTCATCTACCTGCTGAACAGAGCCTACTCCCCTTTGGAGAAGCAGTGCAGCACGGTGAGGATCGTCTGTTTTGATCTCTCAAGTGCCTTCAACACCAGACAGCCCACGTTGCTGGGGGGGAGATTGGCACTTCCCTTGTGTCCTGGATAATGGACTCCCTGACTGACAGACCACAGTTTGTGGGGCTTCAGAGATTGGGTCCCTTCCTGTTTACCCTGTACACCTCAGACTTCAGATACAACACTGAGTCACGTCACCTGCAGAAACCCTCTGACTCGGCAATACTTGGGTGCATAAAGAGAGGACATGATGATGAATACAGGACCCCGGTGGAGGACTTTGTCAAACGGTGCAAGCTGAATCATCTGCAGCTCAACGTCAGCCAGACAAAGGAGGTGGTGATGGACTTCAGGGAGACCATGCCTGCACTGCTCCTGTTAGTACTGATGGGGGGGGCGGGGATGTGGTGAGGTCTGGGGATGCACCTGGATGACAGACTTGTTGGACTACTTAAGGCAACATTTTCGATTCTTCCTACTTCTCATCTAATATATGCACATCTGTGCACTTGTAATGCTACTGTGACACTGAAAATTCCTTTGGGATTAATAAAGCATCTACCGATTTTTCCTTCTCATGTCAGTCCCTGCTCTCTCAGCCCAATCTACCTCCACGTCACACCCTCCATTCATCTCCCCTCCGGCACTTCCTCACCCTCGCTCCTTCCTTCCTTTCTACAATATTTCACACTAAACAATCCTTCCCTCCAGACATCCCGCTCCACACAATCTCTCAGTGTCTCTCCTCCTATAGAAACCACGCCCCCATCACTGACACCACAATCCTGACCAAACCTCAGACTCCCTACACCCGAGACCCTCACTAAACACCCAACACTCCCTCACCTCAGACTCTCCCCGAGACCTTCACTATAAACCGGTCACTCCCTCACCTCAGACACCCCCAAGACCCTCACTAAACACCGGTCACTCCCTCACCTCAGACTCTCCCCAAGACCCTCACTAAACACCGGTCACTCCCTCACCTCAGACTCTCCCCGAGACCCTCACTAAACACAGGACACTCACTCACCTCAGACTCTCCCCAAGACCCTCACTAAACACCCAACACTCCCTCACCTCAGACTCTCCCCGAGACCCTCACTAAACACCGGTCACTCCCTCACCTCAGACTCTCCCCGAGACCTTCACTATAAACCGGTCACTCCCTCACCTCAGACCCTATCCCTTCCCTCCGAGACCCTCACTAAACACCGGTCACTCCCTCACCTCAGACTCTCCCCGAGACCCTCACTAAACACCGGTCAGTCCCTCACCTCAGACTCTCCCCGAGACCCTCACTAAACACCGGTCACTCCCTCACCTCAGACCCTATCCCTTCCCTCCGAGACCCTCACTAAACACCGGTCACCCCCTCACCTCAGACCCTATCCCTTCCCTCCGAGACCCTCACTACAACCGGTCACTCCCTCACCTCAGACCCTATCCCTTCCCTCCGAGACCCTCACTACTACCGGTCACTCCCTCACCTCAGACCCTAACCCTTCCCTCCGAGACCCTCACTAAACCAGTCACTCCCTCACCTCAGACCCTATTCCTTCCCTCCGAGACCCTCACTAAACACTGGTCACTCCCTCACCTCAGACCCTATCCCCTCCCCCGAGACCCTCACTACTACCGGTCACTCCCTCACCTCAGACCCTATCCCTTCCCTCCGAGACCCTCACTAAACACCGATCACTCCCTCACCTCAGACCCTATCCCTTCCCTCCGAGACCCTCACTAAACACCGGTCACTCCCTCACCTCAGACCCTATCCCCTCCCCCGAGACCCTCACTACTACCGGTCACTCCCTCACCTCAGACCCTATCCCTTCCCTCCGAGACCCTCACTACTACCGGTCACTCCCTCACCTCAGACCCTATCCCTTCCCTCCGAGACCCTCACTACTACCGGTCACTCCCTCACCTCAGACCCTAACCCTTCCCTCCGAGACCCTCACTAAACCAGTCACTCCCTCACCACAGACCCTATTCCTTCCCTCCGAGACCCTCACTAAACGCTGGTCACTCCCTCACCTCAGACCCTATCCCCTCCCCCGAGACCCTCACTACTACCGGTCACTCCCTCACCTCAGACACTATCCCTTCCCTCCGAGACCCTCACTAAACTCCGGTCACTCCCTCACCTCAGACCCTATCCCATCCCTCCGAGACCCTCACTACTACCGGCCACTCCCTCACCTCAGACCCTATCCCCTCCCCTGAGACCCTCACTAAACCCCGGTCACTCCCTCACCTCAGACCTTATCCCTTCCCTCCAAGACCCTCACTAAACACCGGTCACTCCCTCACCTCAGACCCTATCCCTTCCCTCCGAGACCCTCACTACTACCGGTCACTCCCTCACCTCAGACCCTATCCCTTCCCTCCGAGACCCTCACTAAACACCGGTCACCCCCTCACCTCAGACCCTATCCCTTCCCTCCGAGACCCTCACTACCACCGGTCACTCCCTCACCTCAGACCCTATCCCTTCCCTCCAAGACCCTCACTAAACACCGGTCTCTCGCTCACCTCAGACCCTATCCCTTCCCTCCGAGACCCTCACTACAACCGGTCACTCACCTCAGACCCTATCCCTTCCCTCCGAGACCCTCACTAAACCAGTCACTCCCTCACCTCAGACCCTATCCCTTCCCTCCGAGACCCTCACTAAACACCGGTCACTCCCTCACTTCAAACCCTATCCCTTCCCCCGAGACCCTCACTACTACCGGTCACTCCCTCACCTCAGACACTATCCCTTCCCTCCGAGACCCTCACTAAACACCGATCACTCCCGCACCTCAGACCCTATCCCTTCCCTCCAAGACCCTCACTAAACACCGATCACTCCCGCACCTCAGACCCTATCCCTTCCCTCCAAGACCCTCACTAAACACCGGTCACTCCCTCACCTCAGACCCTATCCCTTCCCTCCGAGACCCTCACTAAACTCCGGTCACTCCCTCACCTCAGACCCTATCCCCTCCCCTGAGACCCTCACTAAACTCTGGTCACTCCCTCACCTCAGACCCTATCCCCTCCCCCGAGACCCTCACTACTACCGGTCACTCCCTCACCTCAGACCCTATCCCCTCCCCCGAGAACCTCACTAAACACCGGTCACTCCCTCACCTCAGACCCGATCCCTTCCCTCCCGAGACCCTCACTAAACACCGGTCACTCCCTCACCTCAGACCCTATCCCCTCCCCTGAGACCCTCTCTAAACACCGGTCACTCCCTCACCTCAGACCCGATCCCTTCCCTCCGAAACCCTCACCACTACCAGTCACTCCCTCACCTCAGACCCTATCCCTTCCCTCCGAGACCCTCACTAAACACCGGTCACTCCCTCACCTCAGACCCTATCCCTTCCCTCCGAGACCCTCACTAAACACCGGTCACTCCATCACCTCAGAGCCTATCCCCTCCCACGAGACCCTCACTAAACACCGGTCACTCCCTCACCTCAGACCCTATCCCTTCCCTCCGAGACCGTCACTAAACACCTGTCACTCCCTCACCTCAGACCCTATCCCTTCCCTCCGACCCTCACTAAACACCGGTCACTCCCTCACCTCAGACACTATCCCTTCCCTCCGAGACCCTCACTACTACCGGTCACTCCCTCACCTCAGACCCTATCCCTTCCCTCCGAGACCCTCACTAAACACCGGTCACTCCCTCACCTCAGACCCTATCCCCTCCCCCGAGACCCTCACTAAACACCGGTCACTCCCTCACAGACCCTATCCCTTCCCTCCGAGACCCTCACTAAACACCAGTCACTCCCTCACCTCAGACCCTATTCCCTCCCCCGAGACCCTCACTAAACACCGGTCACTCCCTCACCTCAGACCCTATCCCCTCCCCCGAAACCCTCACTAAACACCGGTCACTCCCTCACCTCAGATCCTATCCCCTCCCCCGAGACCCTCACTAAACACCGGTCACTCCCTCACCTCAGACCCTATCCCGTCCCTCCGAGACCCTCACTAAACTCCGGTCACTCCCTCACCTCAGACCCTATCCCCTCCCCTGAGACCCTCACTAAACACCGGTCACTCCCTCACCTCAGACCCTATCCCTTCCCTCCGAGACCCTCAGTAAACACAGGTCACTCCCTCACCTCAGACCCTATCCCTTCCCTCCGAGACCCTCACTAAACACTGGTCACTCCCTCACCTCAGAGCCTATCCCCTCCCCCGAGACCCTCACTAAACACCGGTCACTCCCTCACCTCAGACCCTATCCCTTCCCTCCGAGACCCTCACTAAACACCTGTCACACCCTCACCTCAGACCCTATCCCTTCCCTCCGAGACCCTCACTAAACACCGGTCACTCCCTCACCTCAGACCCTATCCCTTCCCTCCGAGACCCTCACTAAAAACCGGTCACTCCCTCACCTCAGACCCTATCCCTTCCCTCCGAGACCCTCACTAAACACCGGTCACTCCCTCACCTCAGACCCTATCCCTTCCCTCCGAGACCCTCACTAAACACCGGTCACTCCCTCACCTCAGACCCTATCCCTTCCCTCCGAGACCCTCACTAAACACCGGTCACTCCCTCACCTCAGACCCTATCCCTTCCCTCCGAGACCCTCACTAAACACCGGTCACTCCCTCACCTCAGACTCTCCCCAAGACCATCACTAAACACCGGTCTCTCCCTCACCTCAGACCCTATCCCTTCCCTCCGAGACCCTCACTAAACTCCGGTCACTCCCTCACCTCAGACCCTATCCCCTCCCCTGAGACCCTCACTAAACACCGGTCACTCCCTCACCTCAGACCCTATCCCTTCCCTCCGAGACCCTCACTAAACACCGGTCACTCCCTCACCTCAGACCCTATCCCTTCCCTCCGAGACCCTCACTAAACACCGGTCACTCCCTCACCTCAGACCCTATCCCTTCCCTCCGAGACCCTCACTAAACACCGGTCACTCGCTCACCTCAGAGCCTATCCCCTCCCCCGAGACCCTCACTAAACACCGGTCACTCCCTCACCTCAGACCCTATCCCTTCCCTCCGAGACCCTCACTAAACACCGGTCACTCCCTCACCTCAGACCCTATCCCTTCCCTCCGAGACCCTCACTAAACACCGGTCACTCCCTCACCTCAGACACTATCCCTTCCCTCCGAGACCCTCACTAAACACCGGTCACTCCCTCACCTCAGACCCTATCCCTTCCCTCCGAGACCCTCACTAAACACCGGTCACTCCCTCACCTCAGACCCTATCCCTTCCCTCCGAGACCCTCACTAAACACCGGTCACTCCCTCACCTCAGACCCTATCCCTTCCCTCCGAGACCCTCACTAAACACCGGTCACTCCCTCACCTCAGACACTATCCCTTCCCTCCGAGACCCTCACTAAACACCGGTCACTCCCTCACCTCAGACACTATCCCTTCCCTCCGAGACCCTCACTAAACACCGGTCACTCCCTCACCTCAGACCCTATCCCTTCCCTCCGAGACCCTCACTAAACACCGGTCACTCCCTCACCTCAGACCCTATCCCTTCTCTCCGAGACCCTCACTAAACACCGGTCACTCCCTCACCTCAGACCCTATCCCTTCCCTCCGAGACCCTCACTAAACACCGGTCACTCCCTCACCTCAGACACTATCCCTTCCCTCCGAGACCCTCACTAAACACCGGTCACTCCCTCACCTCAGACCCTATCCCTTCCCTCCGAGACCCTCACTAAACACCGGTCACTCCCTCACCTCAGACCCTATCCCTTCCCTCCGAGACCCTCACTAAAAACCGGTCACTCCCTCACCTCAGACCCTATCCCTTCCCTCCGAGACCCTCACTAAACACCGGTCACTCCCTCACCTCAGACCCTATCCCTTCCCTCCGAGACCCTCACTAAACACCGGTCACTCCCTCACCTCAGACCCTATCCCTTCCCTCCGAGACCCTCACTAAACACCGGTCACTCCCTCACCTCAGACCCTATCCCTTCCCTCCGAGACCCTCACTAAACACCGGTCACTCCCTCACCTCAGACTCTCCCCGAGACCATCACTAAACACCGGTCACTCCCTCACCTCAGACCCTATCCCTTCCCTCCGAGACCCTCACTAAACTCCGGTCACTCCCTCACCTCAGACCCTATCCCCTCCCCTGAGACCCTCACTAAACACCGGTCACTCCCTCACCTCAGACCCTATCCCTTCCCTCCGAGACCCTCACTAAACACCGGTCACTCCCTCACCTCAGACCCTATCCATTCCCTCCGAGACCCTCACTAAACACCGGTCACTCCCTCACCTCAGACCCTATCCCTTCCCTCCGAGACCCTCACTAAACACCGGTCACTCGCTCACCTCAGAGCCTATCCCCTCCCCCGAGACCCTCACTAAACACCGGTCACTCCCTCACCTCAGACCCTATCCCTTCCCTCCGAGACCCTCACTAAACACCGGTCACTCCCTCACCTCAGACCCTATCCCTTCCCTCCGAGACCCTCACTAAACACCGGTCACTCCCTCACCTCAGACACTATCCCTTCCCTCCGAGACCCTCACTAAACACCGGTCACTCCCTCACCTCAGACCCTATCCCTTCCCTCCGAGACCCTCACTAAACACCGGTCACTCCCTCACCTCAGACCCTATCCCTTCCCTCCGAGACCCTCACTAAACACCGGTCACTCCCTCACCTCAGACCCTATCCCTTCCCTCCGAGACCCTCACTAAACACCGGTCACTCCCTCACCTCAGACACTATCCCTTCCCGCCGAGACCCTCACTAAACACCGGTCACTCCCTCACCTCAGACACTATCCCTTCCCTCCGAGACCCTCACTAAACACCGGTCACTCCCTCACCTCAGACCCTATCCCTTCCCTCCGAGACCCTCACTAAACACCGGTCACTCCCTCACCTCAGACCCTATCCCTTCCCTCCGAGACCCTCACTACTACCGGTCACTCCCTCACCTCAGACCCTATCCCTTCCCTCCGAGACCCTCACTAAACACCGGTCACTCCCTCACCTCAGACCCTATCCCCTCCCCCGTGACCCTCACTAAACACCGGTCACTCCCTCACCTCAGACCCTATCCCTTCCCTCCGAGACCCTCACTAAACACCGGTCACTCCCTCACCTCAGACTCACCCCGAGACCCTCACTAAACACCGGTCACTCCCTCACCTCAGACTCTCCCCGAGACCCTCACTAAACACCGGTCACTCCCTCACCTCAGACCCTATCCCTTCCCTCCGAGACCCTCACTAAACACCGGTCACTCCCTCACCTCAGACTCTCCCCGAGACCCTCACTAAACACCGGTCACTCCCTCACCTCAGACTCTCCCCGAGACCCTCACTAAACACCGGTCACTCCCTCACCTCAGACCCTATCCCTTTCCTCCGAGACCCTCACTAAACACCGGTCACTCCCTCACCTCAGACCCTATCCCTTTCCTCCGAGACCCTCACTAAACACCGGTCACTCCCTCACCTCAGACCCTATCCCTTTCCTCCGAGACCCTCACTATAACCAGACCCTCCCTCACCTGAGACTAACGGCAGGGGCCGGTTCTCGCGCAGTGGGCGGGATGCGCTGACCAATGGCGTAGAGTGATTGGACTTCGCCCCGCAGGCGCACGAGTCTGACCAATGGCGGTGGTGATATCTCTGCGGGCGGGTGTCCCTGACCAATGGCGGTGGGGATATCTCGGTGGGCGGGTGTCCCTGACCAATGGCGGTGGGGATATCTCGGTGGGCGGGTGTCTCTGACCAATGGCGGTGGGGATATCTCTGTGGGCGGGCGTCCCTGACCAATGGCGGTATGGATATCTCGGCGGGCGGGTGTCCCTGACCAATGGCGGTGGGGATATCTCGGTGGGCGGGTGTCCCTGACCAATGGCGGTGGGGATATCTCGGTGGGCGGGTGTCCATGACCATTGGCGGTGGGGATATCTCGGTGGGCGGGTGTCTTTGACCAATGGCGGTGGGGATATCTCGGTGGGCGTGGTTTTTACCAGGTGGGTTCGCCATACCTGCAACACTTCTCGGAGGGCGGTGTGCAGGTGAGATTAGGCGCCGGGTTCCAGGTGACGTTTTTTTTTAACGTTTGATGAATGTTCATTGAACAAGAGCAGAAACACTAAACATATGCTAACAAAGCCGGGGAATCGCACGTAAGCAGCAACAAATGTATAACTATTAATTTTAAATAAACAAGAAAATCCACTCTAAATACTGTTGGACAGATGGAACTATATCTATAAGGAGTCCCAAAACAGAATCATTTACAGAGATAACCCGAAAGGTCCACAGATTTGTACGGTCTGTACATGTTTCTGGTTTTGGGAAGTTTTCAGAGTATTAACTTATAGTTTGAAGACTGATTTAAAAAATATGAATGAAGGTTTCTTATCGCTGTATTTGCATTTATGGATATAAAATTTGCTGAAAGATAAAAGATTTGGGATAAAGAAATGCTCCCTATGAGATTTGGTACTATTAGTAAACCCAAATAAGACATTTTCAAAACGAAAAGGAAAATCCATGTTAATATATTGATCTATAAATTGACAAACATCAGCAGAAAATGTTGGTGGTTTCCGATGGTGTTTCTGTCTTTGCAACAAAATTATTAGCGGTCCTCTGGGCCTTATGTTGGATAGAAGACTCCCGACCATGCAGGGTTTGTCATCTGTTCGGATTCTGCTTAGGGGCTATAGAAGGGAATAAATCAAAAGCTTGTCCTGACACAGTTACTGAGATTCTATTAGATTTGTTTAGAGTAGGGAAGAGGGGTTGTGAAGTCAGATTTACATGGACACCTGGGCATGCTGGGGTGGAGGGAAATGAAGTTGTGGAGGGCATTGCAAAGTCTGCCTCACAGAGCGGACAAGTAGGAACTAGAATACCCTTAGGCAGAGCAGAATTGAGAAGTAAGATTTAAAAAAAAGGTATAGAGACGCAATGGCAGGAGGATTGGAAAAATGAATTAAAGGGAAGGCATTTAAGGAGGTTCCTTATGTCCAGACTAATCCGCAATTTAGTTTTCATGGCTCTCAACACTTGATCGCGTTTTTTTTCCACTCAAAAAACTCAACGGATTCGTCTCTTAAGTGTAGGGTGCTTGGACGCAAAAGTGCCGAAGCAGTTTTGAGCTCTGGGCCCGAACTCCAGCCTCCCGCCAGCCCGCCGCCAGATGCCTTGGCCAGGTGCGGCTGGTCGTGGGTGGGGTGAGAGGACAAGGTCAGGGCCGGAGGTCACCGTGCCGGGCCCGCGGCGGTCACAACGAGCAGTGCGACAGGGCGTGCACCAGCCCTCCTTGTAAGTAGGTCGGATCTGCCGGCCGACAAAAGTTTGGCTGGACGGGTGACTTTCAGTAGATCGCAGCGAGGTAGTTGCTCTGCTACTAATGAAACCCTGAGCCCCAATTAGGTCGTCCGCAAATATTTTCGCACCGGGTTCCCCACGATCTTCGGTGTGCTAAGCAGGTTTAGAGGGGGTGCCCATCTGTCCGCGCTCCAGGCCAGTAGCAAAGGCACTTTCCGCCGGCCGAGTGAGGCCGCTGGTTACCCGAGGCCAACCAGTGAGGGTATCGCTGTGTTTTGCCGAATGATGACCTCACGTGCGTTCAAGTTCAACAGTGGGCATGACAGGAAATGAGGAAAAGTGCAGCTGACTCATATTGTTTGATATCGCCAAATTACATCGTTTCCTCGCGGCCTGGTAGCACATGCTTTGAGGCCCGGTGGTTGGGGACCACTGGTCTACGACAGTAGTGCACCAAGCCTTTCCAGCTCATCCCAATGGGTTTGAACACTTCCCGTCCAATCCCACTGGAATCCTGCCCTTTCCATCCCATCCTACTGTATCCTCACCCTTCCCATCCAATCCCAATGGACCCCAACACTTCCAATCCAGTCTTAATGGATTCAACCCTTCTGATCCAGCTCTAAAACACAAGTCCTTACCATGCAATCCCAATGGACTCAACCCTTCCCATTCCATCCCATTGGACCCCAACCCTTCCCATTCCATCCCATTGAATCCTCACCCCTCCCATTCCATCCCATTGAATCCTCACCCTTCCCATTCCATCCCATTGAATCCTCGCTCTTACAATTCAATCCCATTGGACCCCAACTCTTCCCATTCCATCCCATTGAATCCTCACCCCTCCCATTCCATCCCATTGAATCCTCGCTCTTACAATTCAATCCCATTGGACCCCAACCCTTCCCATTCCATCCCATTGAATCCTCACCCCTCCCATTCCATCCCATTGAATCCTCGCTCTTACAATTCAATCCCATTGGACCCCAACCCTTCCCATTCCATCCCATTGAATCCTCGCTCTTACAATTCAATCCCATTGAATCCTCACCCCTCCCATTCCATCCCATTGAATCCTCACCCCTCCCATTCTATCCCATTGAATCCTCACTCTTACAATTCAATCCCATTGGACCCCAACCTTTCCCATTCCATCCCATTGAATCCTCGCTCACCTTCCCATTCCATCCCATTGAATCCTCACCCTTCCCATTCCATCCCATTGAATCCTCACCCCTCCCATTCCATCCCATTGAATCCTCGCTCACCTTCCCATTCCATCCCATTGAATCCTCGCTCACCTTCCCATTCCATCCCATTGAATCCTCACCCCTCCCATTCCATCCCATTGAATCCTCACCCTTCCCATTCCATCCCATTGAATCCTCACCCTTCCCATTCCATCCCATTGAATCCTCACCCTTCCCATTCCATCCCATTGAATCCTCGCTCTTACAATTCAATCCCATTGAACCCCAACCCTTCCCATTCCATCCCATTGAATCCTCACCCTTCCCATTCCATCCCATTGAATCCTCACCCTTCCCATTCCATCCCATTGAATCCTCGCTCACCTTCCCATTCCATCCCATTGAATCCTCGCTCACCTTCCCATTCCATCCCATTGAATCCTCACCCCTCCCATTCCATCCCATTGAATCCCAACCCTTCCCATTCCATCCCATTGAATCCTCACCCTTCCCATTCCATCCCATTGAATCCTCGCTCTTACAATTCAATCCCATTGAACCCCAACCCTTCCCATTCCATCCCATTGAATCCTCACCCTTCCCATTGCACCCCAACCCTTCCAATTCCATCCCATTGAATCCAAGTACTTGCCATTCAATCCCATTGGACCCCAACCCTTCCCATTCCATTCCATTCCATTGAATCCTCACCCTTCCCATTGGACCCCAACCCTTCCCATTCCATCCCATTGAATCCTTGCTCTTACTATCCAATCCTATTAGACCACAACCCTTCCCATCCAATACCAATGGATCCACAATGCTTCCCCTCTGATTTCAATGGATCCCATCCCTTCCCATTGACTCCCATCGCACACCCTTCCCATTCTATTCCACTGTCCCACCAAGCACGATTATAGCAAACACTCAAAGTCTGGAGGAAATCATCAGGTCTGACAGTATCTATGGAAGGGGATAAACAGCAAATATTTCAATAGGTACAGTTAATGCCAGAGGAATGTACACAATACACCTCCTGAAATTCTGTTTTTTCCACAAACAGCCATGAAAACAGAGCAACAAGACCCTTCATCGATTCTGGATAAAATGTGAGGGGTTTGACGTAAACTACCAATGTCCACAATGATGACGATTATTTCTGTGGTTTGAGCCTGACTGGTGGTTTCATTGAGTTTGGGCAGGGTGAAGGGCTGGATGGCAGTGGTCATGCTCCTTGGGATGAATAGTGAAGGTTTACGGACCCATCGTGATGGGATTGGAAGGATCCAGTTCACAGTCCCATCTTTGAGAGGTAAGGCCGGGAATGGAGTCGGGGTCACTTGGAATGACGGAGAGAACAGCAATGGGGGAGGTTCCTTGGGAATGGGACCAGAGTTGCTGGGGATGCGGTGCACGTCACCGTGCCTGGGAATGGAGACAGGGTGGGTCACGTGCAATTGCAAGGCATCTTAGGGATTGGAGATGCGTGATGGGGAAATGGAAAAGGGCGTTAGGAATGGGGCAGGAGGCTCAATGGGAGCGGGATGGGTCATCAGGAATGGGGGAGGAGTCATCAGGAATGTGGACTGGTCGCGGCCATAAAAGGGGTGGGCTGTCCGTCTGTCTAACGGCCCTCGTCCCCGGATAAACTGATGGCCAGAGCTTCACTCTATGTGTGACCCCGGGAGTGTGCAATGGGACGGAGTGGAGGGAGATTCACTCTGTGTCTGACACCGGGTGTGTGTGATGGGACGGTGTGGAGGGAGATTCACTCTGTGTCTGACCCCGGGAGTGTGCGATGGGACGGTGTGGAGGGAGATTCACTCTGTGTCTGACCCCGGGAGTGTGCGATGGGACGGTGTGGAGGGAGATTCACTCTGTGTCTGACCCCGGGAGTGTGTGATGGGACGGTGTGGAGGGAGATTCACTCTGTGTCTGACCTCGGGAGTGTGTGATGGGACGGTGTGGAGGGAGATTCACTCTGTGTCTGATCCCGGGAGTGTGTGATGGGACGGTGTGGAGGGAGATTCACTCTGTGTCTGACCCCGGGAGTGTGTGATGGGACGGTGAGGAGGGAGATTCACCCTGTGTCTGACCCCGGGAGTGTGTGATGGGACGGTGTGGAGGGAGATTCACTCTGTGTCTGACCCCAGGAGTGTGTGATGGGACGGTGTGGAGGGAGATTCACTCTGTGTCTGACCCCGGGAGAGTGTGATGGGACGGTGTGGAGGCCTGGTTACAGTGCAGCATATAACTCTGTGATCCTACGCAACTCATTCCCTCTCCTCCCCCCTCTTCCCTTTTCCCTCCTTCTTGTACCCCCTCCCCTTTCATTCCCCTTCTCCCCATCTCTCTCCTCCTCCCTTTACACACCTCGGCACCCTCTCCCTCAACCCTGTCCGCTCCCTTTCCTCCAATTCGGTCTCTCACAGGACCAGGAGTCCTTCTCCAAAGACATGGAAGTGACTCTGCACAGATGGCGTACAATTGGCCGGACATGGGGGTCCCCCGACGAACTCCCCTTCCAAAGGGAATGGGCGCCATCAACGGTTCATGGACGTGGATGAGGCACTCTGCTGCGGAGTACAGGAGGCGAACCCGGGCTGCAAAGTGTGGTCCGAGCCCAAATGCCTGCAGGAGCGCCCAGCCGGAAACGTGTTCTGCCCGGTCGAAAGAGGGAGCGGCTCTGCTGGTCAGCCAGGATCCTGGAGCAGGTGGATGAGATGGACATTTTCCTGAACGGATCAGCCTGGCACTCTGTGGGATTGGTCTGTTTGGATCAAACCAAGATGGCTGGCCATTGCCCGGGTGAGGAACTTGTAGTCCACGCACAAGGGAGAAGACACCAGTTTTTTAAGCAGGCAGGGGTCTCTTTCGTGGGCAACCGGACCACAACAGCTCTCTGCTATTAAGGGGGCATCTCCCCAGTGGTTAGACTCTCCCCTGGGACAAGGCTTTAGTCAACCCCCAGGACGTCCCAGAAAGCCTGAACGAACTCAGCTAGACCAGGGAGACTTGCACCAGCCTGAGTCAGGGGAGCATCCAGCCACTCTGTGACCTTTGGGCTGACCGTCAGCAAGTCCTCCCAGACCTCGCTGCAAACATCGCTACTTCGAGGGTTCAAAGGCAATGTCAGAGAAATGTATACAACAGACATGCTGAGATCTTTTTTCTGAGGAACCATCCACAAGAACAGAAGGGCGCCCCCAAAGGACGAACGACAGTTATATGTTATGACCCCAAACACCCCCCCCCAGCGCATTAGCGGCAGCAAGCAACAATACCCCTTCCCCCCCCAGGCAAAATAATAGATTGGCACCTGTCAGCAAGCACTCAAGCTAAGCAAAGCAACAGCAAAGACACAGGACTTGCAGTTACCCCAAAGATTTTGCGTTTCACCCGATAGTCGACATACCACAGGCTCTCTCTCTCCCTAACAAGGGAGGGGTAGGTGTCTCCATTTTCACAGCGAGCAGGGAGATGTAACAAACAACTCGCTGGTTTACGATTTTAAAAGTCTGTTATGATGCTTTTCTTGAGCTCTGTTCCCGAAAATCTGGGCACAGAGCAGATTTTCCGACTCCCAGGACGACACACGTGTCTCCTGTCGTGACACCTACCCTTGATCCGCCCGTCTCTGGAGGCCTGAGATCTTCAGCTTCCAAATCCGAGCAGGACTCTCAGGCCGAACCCTTGGCAGTCCTGATCGTGAACAACGGCCCGTCCTGAAACCCTGAGAACAGGTCCCATTCTCACAAATCCGAGCGGGACTCTCAGGCCAAACCCTTGGCAGTCCTGATCGTGAACAACGGCCCGTCCTGAAACCCTGAGAACAGGTCCCATTCTCACAAATCCGAGCGGGACTCTCAGGCCGAACCCTTGGCAGTCCTGATCGTGAACAACGGCCCGTCCTGAAACCCTGAGAACAGGTCCCATTCTCACAAATCCGAGCGGGACTCTCAGGCCGAACCCTTGGCAGTCCTGATCGTGAACAACGGCCCGTCCTGAAACCCTGAGAACAGGTCCCATTCTCACAAAGAACTGCAGTCAGCGTGCAACTCCAGGTCAGGGTCTTCAAAACAACCCTGAAAGGGAAAAATACAGATGTTGAAGATGGAAATAGAGCTGATTCTGAAGATGCAGGCAAAGGAGTTGCCGTTGAGCGCCATCTTAACTTCGCTCAGCCCCGACCTCTGGAGAGAACAACGACCCTTAGAAGGAGTGGATTTCTTTGGGGATCCGTGACGGAGGAGCCATCAGCAGCTAGCGAGTCCACTGGCTGCTTTTGGGCTCCCCACCGCTTCTCCAGCGAGTAGAAGAAGGGTCAGCCGCAGTCCTAATCCTGCAGCATTCGGACCCATGACCTCTCATACCGGCTTTGGGACGGCTGAAGCTGCAGATGCCTCAGTGCTTTATTCTCCAGATATTTCTGCTGTAGCAAGACCAAGACGGGACTCCCAAGTCAAACAACTCTCTCTCAAGCTGCTCAGTCTCCGAGCCCCAGCTCATACAACCCCTGAACGTACTCCCGACATAGAAATGGGACTTGGGTTTTGCCCGCGTCCCTCTTTTGCTTGTCGGCCAGAAGGAACCGCAGTATGCAATTAGAGGGTTTGATAAATCAAAGACGGGGTGGGGGGGGAGCAGACAAACTAGTTGTCTTTGTTTCTCTCCCCCCCCCCCACCCCATTTTGTGGACTCTGAACTGACTCTTGCTCTGGGGTAGTCTAACCAGAACAACTGAATGTGGACACGAGGAAATTCAGGTAACGACCTGCGAAACCTGAGACCATCTCAGACAAGTAGCTATTTGTTATGTAAAGGGCGTGGACTCTGAACTGACTGTTGCTGCTCTTGGATAATCTAACCAGAGCAAATGAGGCTACGTCCAAACTAGACCGGATCATTTTGAAAACGCCGGTTTCGCGTAAAAACGATAGGCTTAAACTTAAACAATGGACAGCTGTTGGCTCTCGCGCAGGACGACTTAAAACTAAAAAAAACAAATACTGGAGCGTACGGAGGTGACCGACAGGGAGTTCACGGACAGTATGACCCGGCTGATGACGAACATTGAAAAACTGACCAACTCTGTTGCATTAATAAAGCCCCTTGTTAAATGTGTAAAACATGTCTGCATCACTGTTACCTTGTATTTCCATACGATGTCACATTAGGCTGTTACACATCTATTGTCAGAGAAGTACTTGCATAAATAGGTAAACCACCTTCATACGAGCAAGGGCAGAAAACTGGGCCAAGTGAGTATACTTATTTATTCAGTAAGTTATGGGTCAAAGTATTTGGTGAGTACATTTCTAACTCTTCTGGCGTCAGTTTCGTTGCCATCTGTTCTGAAATTCTTAGGTTGCGTTCAGGAAACAATGAAATAGCACGCTGCCATCTGACAATGTTTTCAGAAGTCTCGGTTACCCAGTCCACACTGATCCGGTCAATCCGGTGTTCTCAAAAATACACACTCTGGAGAGCGTTTCTGAAAAGCTCCGGTTTCAGGGGACGGAAACGCCGTTTCAGTGTGGACGGAGAGTGAAAACGAAGAGAAAAAGCTTCGGTTACGGATTTATCCGGTGTAGTGAGGACGTAGCCCGAGACCATTCTCAGAGGTGAAGCTACTTGTCGTGTAAAATGCCAGACCTGCAATCTCTAATCTCGTTAGACTCTGTCTGGTTTGGACCAGTCGGAGTGGAACGGCAGAAATACATGAGGCTGGGGTGGGCGGAGCCATGAAACAATGTTGGCTGTAGCCCTGGACAATGACCAGGAAGAAGGTGACCCGGGTGGGTCAGGTGACCTTGATCCAATGGGCTGGAGATCCAATGGTTCAATTGATGAGACTCAGGAGCTGGAAATACACAGGGGCGATAACTGTCCAGCAGCCAGAGAGCAACCATTGCGGATAAGGAGAACCCCACGGACACGTGGAGATCGGGACCACGAGGAACGCCTGGCCAGCGTAGACTCCCTTCCCGGTTAATAGCTTTTCTCTCCATTGACGGTTCATGGAGATTCAGGGATTCCAGTCGGGTGCACACGGTTTGTGAACCCAATGTTGAGACAATAAAAGTTACTTGTCGGTAAATGCAGGTTCTCCATGCCTCGCTGACTGTTATTACAAGGGGTGATTCTTGTAACAAGCCAAAGGGAGCAGAGATCCTCCCATCTCTCCATTCAGGTCGACCCAGAATTCCCGGAACAAATCCCGAATCTGCTGTCCTCTAGCAACCGGATATTAAAGTGCCAATGCCCAGATCCCACCCACCAGTGGAAAGGATTGAAACCCCATCTAACATGAGCCACATGGAGGATGCCGACATGTGGGAGATGCACGCCTTAGAGTTGCAGATGCGTCTGTGCAGGAATCTCCTGTCGGGGCACTGGAGCAGGGATCCAAACGCAGACCCTGTACTGTGCACACAGTGATATTAACTGAGTAACAAATCCCGAGGTGCAAGCAGAGTCGGCGTCAAAGTTCGGGCAGAGATCAAAAACATCCAGAGAAATCCAAAAACCAGAATTGGGAAACAGGCAGAGTCGATATTCGGACAGATACGGATGCTGGAAAGACTCAGGAAATCTCACCGGCACAATCTGGTGAAAACACGGGACTGAAACACACCGAGCAATATACAGAGAGGCAGATGATAGGTGGAGCACAATGAGACACAATACCGGTAATAATGAGAGACTGATGAGAGACGGAGTAGTCAGTGATACAGGGGCCGGAGTGGAGCAGGAGCGGGGACAGGAGCACATGGCAATACAAAACCATTGATAGTCACGTAGTGTATAGATAGGGTGAGGTAGAGAGGGTGCGTGGCCTCTTTCCCAGGTGGGGGAAATCAGGACGCTGGAGCAGGGATCCAGTCGCAGACCCCAGTACCGTGCAAAAAGTGATACCATCCGAGTAACAAATCCCGAGGTGCGAACAAAGTCAGTCAGCGTCAAAGTTCAGACGGAGATCAGAACATCGCGAGAAATCCAAAAATCGGAATCGGGAAACGGGCAGAGTCGATATTCGGACGGGCAGAGGACAGACACGATCGCTGGAAAGGCTCAGGAAAACACACCGAGCACAATCTGGTGAAAACACGGGACTGAAACACACCGAGCAATGTACAGAGAGGCAGATGATAGGTGGAGCACAATGAGACACAATACCGGTAATAATGAGAGACTGATGAGAGACGGAGTAGTCAGTGATACAGGGGCCGGAGTAGAGCAGGAGTGGGGACAGGGACACATGGCAATACAAAACCACAGACTGACAGCTGGGGGGAAACACACAAAAAGACAGAGTTCAACTGTAGGTACTGACATCTCCCCAGCTAGACCTTCTCGAGAAGGCGCTAGAGTCAGGGTAAAGTTTCTGCCAAGTCTCCACCGAGTCAAAGGAGCCTGACACGCTCCTTTAACTTCTTCACCGAATCTGGCTCACGCTGGAGACCGGAGTGGTCCTCCACCTCGAGGGTGCAGCTGAAATCTCCCCCGGAGTCGATGGAGCTTACCGAGTGGACACCTGCCAGAACGGGCGCTATGCAACCCCCCACGTCTGGGGGCACACACGCCGGTGAAGTGCAGTGGCACTCCGTCCAACATACAGCCAGGCGGAACGATATCCTGCACTTCAAAGCTCGCAGAGGGATCTGGTCCAGCTGGAAAAATAGGCTGAAAAATAGCAGATGGAGTTTAATACAGACAAGTGTGAGGTGTTGCACTTTGGAAGGACAAACCAAGGTAGAACATACAAGGTAAATGATAGGACACTGAGGAATGCAGTAGGACAGAGGGATCTGTGAATACTGATACAAAATTCCCTAAAAGTGGCGTCACAGGTAGATAGGATAGTAAAGAGAGCTTTTGGTACATTGGCCTTTATAAATCAAAGTATTGAGTATAAGAGTTGAAATGTTATGGTGAGGTTGTATAAGGCATTGGTGAGGCCGAATTTGGAGTATTGTGTGTAGTTTTGGTCCCTGAATTACAGGACGGAGATTAATAAGGCTGAAAGAGTGCAGAGAAGGTTTACAAGGATGTTGCAGGGACTTGGAAAAACTGAGTTACAGAGAAAGGTTGAATAGGTTAGGACTTGATTCCCTGGAGCGTAGGAGAATGATGGGAGATTTGATAGAGGTGTATAAAATTATGATGGGTATAGATAGAGTGAATTCAAGCAGCCTTTTTCCACTGAGGCCAGGGGAGAAAAAAAACAGAGGACATGGGTTAAGGGTGAAGGGGGAAAAGTTTAAAGGGAACATTGGGGGGGGACTTCTTCACACAGAGAGTGGTGGGAGTGTGGAATGAGCTGCCGGATGAACTGGTGAATGCGGGCTCACTTTTAACATTTAAGAAAGACTTGGACAGGTACATGGATGAGAGGTGGATGGAGGGATATGGTCCAGGTGCAGGTCAGTTAGACGAGGCAGAAAAATGGTTCGGCACAGCCAAGAAGGGCCAAAGGGCCTGTTTCTGTGCTGCAATGTTCTACGGTTGTCTGACGATCGGCTGTTAAATTGGAAGGTCAGCCCCTGGAGCTGAGGTGGCTCATGCAGGCCCCTGCCTGCCACCCCAGGAGGCAAGTGGTGGGATGGGATGGGTTTCCTGCCGAAAACTCACTGCAGATCTCCTGAGCCCAAGGGCTGAGAGGTTGGTAAACCTGCGGAGGAACACCGGAAGCACGCGAGACCTCTGCACCAGCACCCTTCCCTCTGAGAGCGGAGCCACCCTTCACCCTGAACAGAGCAGGAAAGCTGGAGAGTTTCCCGAGCCACCTCCCGACCGGCGACCCCCCGAAGGCACCAGGTTGCTTCCCACCCGGCTGTCTCTCACCAGTTCATCCCGGAGGGCTTTTCGGCCGCCGGCCATCAATCCCGGACATAGCAACTCCTTCCATCTGAGGATGATGCGCAAGGGCTTCACCGACCTCAGATTGCCTGGCCAGCGGAGGGAGGCGAGTTTCGGCCCATGATTCACAGCCCCGGATGTGCAAATAATCTCTTCGATCTTGTCAGCACCATCAACTGGGACTTCTCGGGAGGGGTGAGGATGTCCACTGCCTCACTATCAAATGCCCTCCTCGAACCCCTCACTATACATAGAGCCCCCCCCATCTTCCTCCCCATGAGCAGACGGGAGCTCTTCTAACCCACCCACACTCCTTCGCACCCGCCAGCTTCACCATTATTACATCCCTAACCCCCCCCAGGAACAACGACAGGGGAATATCTCCCAGGAATTCCTTGTGAACCAAGGGCTGATGGGCTCGGCCCAGTGGATTACATCCCTAACCCCCCACCCCCACCCCCAGGAACAACGACAGAGGAATATCTCCCGGGAATTCCCTGTGAACCAAGGGCTGATGGGCTCGGCCCGGTGGATTACATCCCTAACCCCCCACCCCCAGGAACAACGACAGGGGAATATCTCCCAGGAATTCCTTGTGAACCAAGGGCTGATGGGCTCGGCCCGGTGGATTACATCCCTAACCCCCCACCCCCACCCCCAGCAACAACGACAGGGGAATATCTCCCGGGAATTCCCTGTGAACCAAGGGCTGATGGGCTCGGCCCGGTGGATTACATCCCTAACCCCCCACCCCCAGGAACAACGACAGGGGAATATCTCCCAGGAATTCCTTGTGAACCAAGGGCTGATGGGCTCGGCCCGGTGGATTACGTCCCTAACCCCCCACCCCCAGGAACAACGACAGGGGAATATCTCCCAGGAATTCCTTGTGAACCAAGGGCTGATGGGCTCGGCCCGGTGGATTACGTCCCTAACCCCCCACCCCCAGCAACAACGACAGGGGAATATCTCCCGGGAATTCCTTGTGAACCAAGGGCTGATGGGCTCGGCCCGGCGGATTACATCCCTAACCCCCCACCCCCAGGAACAACGACAGGGGAATATCTCCCAGGAATTCCTTGTGAACCAAGGGCTGATGGGCTCGGCCCGGTGGATTACGTCCCTAACCCCCCACCCCCAGGAACAACGACAGGGGAATATCTCCCAGGAATTCCTTGTGAACCAAGGGCTGATGGGCTCGGCCCGGTGGATTACGTCCCTAACCCCCCACCCCCAGCAACAACGACAGGGGAATATCTCCCGGGAATTCCTTGTGAACCAAGGGCTGATGGGCTCGGCCCGGCGGATTACATCCCTAACCCCCCACCCCCAGGAACAACGACAGGGGAATATCTCCCAGGAATTCCTTGTGAACCAAGGGCTGATGGGCTCGGCCCGGTGGATTACGTCCCTAACCCCCCACCCCCAGGAACAACGACAGGGGAATATCTCCCGGGAATTCCTTGTGAACCAAGGGCTGATGGGCTCGGCCCGGTGGATTACGTCCCTAACCCCCCACCCCCAGGAACAACGGCAGGGGAATATCTCCCAGGAATTCCTTGTGAACCAAGGGCTGATGGGCTCGGCCCGGTGGATTACATCCCTAACGCCCCCAGGAACAACGACAGAGGAATATCTCCCAGGAATTCCTTGTGAACCAAGGGCTGATGGGCTCGGCCCGGTGGATTACATCCCTAACCCCCCCCAGGAACAACGACAGGGGAATATCTCCCAGGAATTCCTTGTGAACCAAGGCCTGATGGGCTTGGCCTGGTGGATTACATCCCTCCCCTCAGGAGCCAGGCCCAAGGTGGACCCTGACTTCTCTGGTTCTGGGGTCTGGATCCTGATACTGAGAGGGACTGGTCACAGCTTCACCATCCTTTACTCGGTGTTCCTGCCTCTCGGGAGGCACTACTAAATCCTGGGCGGAGGGTACCAGGGCCGTCTCAATTGCCAAATCAGGGGAAAAGCCACCCTCGGTAATCTCAGAAGGAGACGAGAGGGCGTACAGGGGCGAGATGCGCCATATAGTGGCGAGGTGCCGCAGCGACAACCTGGCACTCAGCGTCAGTCAGACCACAGAGCTGATTGTGGACTTCAGGAAGGGTCGGACGAAGGAACACATCCCAATCCTCACGGAGGGGTCAGAAGCGGAGGGAGTGAGCAGCCTCAAGTTCTTGTGTGTGAAGATCTCTGAGGACGTAACCAGATTCCAACATATTGATGCAGTTACGAAGAAGGCAAGACAGCAACTATCCATCATTGGGAGTTTGAAGCGATTTGGTATGTCAATAAAAACACTCAAAAACTTTTATAGATGTACCGTGGAGAGCACTGTGACAGGCTGCATCACTGTCTGGTATGGAGGGGCTACTGCACAGGACCGAAAGAAGCTGCCGAGCGGGGGTGGCCAACCTTTTACATTCCATGCGTCAGTTTTTTCACGCATGAGTTCAGATGCGCCAGACAACTCTCGTACCCCCATTCAATTCTTGTAAAAATAAGTTAATATAGATATATTTAGCATTCTACATGATATATTGATTTAGTATATAAAAAAGATAAACATTACTTACTTTACTGAGGCTTTTAACAAATATAACATATCTTCTTTTGATTTCTTCCTTTTTCTTAATCACCTATCCTTTCCGCAATTCAGACCCAAGCGCTCGCTTGGGTTTTCCTTCTATTTCAGTCTGATGTTGTGTTGTATAGTGGCCATTAAGATCATGTCTTCTATCATGTGAGGAAGTGTCTTCACAAACAATGCACAACCTGGCTTATCAGCAAGAACTCATTTTCCCGCTGCTGATTGAATTCACACCTACCATCACTTCCTGCTTCTCTTTTGCACTGTGATGGGTAACTGAATGTGAAAACCAGGCTTCATTTTTTGAAGGAAGGGCAAAACTCCAAATGTTTGTAAGGGACGACCAAAGCACAACTCGGTAGCGCAGGAGTGTCAGTGGTAAACTGACTGGCAAAACGCTGCGATGCTTCGCTGGTGCAGACGCCTCAGGATCGAACAAGTATCAAACGTGTATTGTACAGTCATGGAACGACTGCAGAACAAAAGTTGTTCTTTCCGAGTTTGACTCGTTGAACATTTTTTCTTTAAATTAAAAGCAGATTAGTGTTAAAGAAGATGACATTCGCCAAAAGATGTGCACAAAATAATAAAGTCACTGAAAATAATTCCCAAGTTTTAGATTTATTCAAAGTAAAACCCATGTCTGGCTCTAAGCTACTTGAATTCCTGTTATTTTTTTTCTCTCTACAAATCAGTTTTTGGTTAATACTTCTTGCATGCGTGGGCTTGCTTTTTTAAATTATTATCACTGGGGTGCAGTGCGCCACCTCTAATCATCCAAAGCGCCACTTCTGGCCCATGTGCCATGGGTTGGCCATCCCTGCTGCAGCAGAGGGTTGTAAACCTAGTCGGCTCCATCTCGGGTACGAGCCTACAAAGGACCCAGGACATCTTCAGGGAGCGGTGTCTCAGAAAGGCAGCGTCCATTATTAAGGACCCCCAGCACCCAGGGCATGCCCTTTTCTCACTGTTACCATCAGGTAGGAGGTACAGAAGCCTGAAGACACACACTCAGCGATTCAGGAACAGCCTCTTCCCCTCCGCCATCAGGTAGGAGGTACAGGAGCCTGAAGGCACACACTCAGCGATTCAGGAACAGCCTCTTCCCCTCCGCCATCAGGTAGGAGGTACAGAAGCCCGAAGGCACACACTCAGCGATTCAGGAACAGCCTCTTCCCCTCCGCCATCAGGGAGGAGGGACAGGAGCCTGAAGGCACACACTCAGCGATTCAGGAACAGCTTCTTCCCCTCTGCCGTCCGATTCCTGAATGGACATTGAATCCGTGAACACTACCTCACCTTTGTAATCTATATTATTTCTGTTCTTGCACGATCTTTAATCTATTCAGTAAACACATCCTGTAATTAGAACATAGAGTATAAAATGGTACAGCAGAGATTGATTGATTTTTCTTCTAGATTATGTATTGCATCGAACTGCTGCTGCAAAGATGAATTCCACCACACACGCCGGTGATGATGTTCCCGTGCACAGACTCCACCCGCCACAGAGCTCCAGGCCGTATCTAGGAGTTCAGGTTTCGAGGCCGGCCTCCACCGGGATTCCCACTCCCTCTGATGACTCCCCTGTGTCTACTCTCTCTCCTCCATGGGGAGAGGAGCTCCTCCTCCCTCTCAGGTCGGAGGGGCACGCAGGTACAGGGACCTCCGCTTCCGTCACCCCGTCCCTCAGTCTCCCGCCGACCTTCAGTGGTAGGGCCGAGCTCCCGTTCTCGGGGGCGCTCTTCCACGGGTGTTTTCCTTCCTCCCCCCGCGGAGTCTCCTCCCCGTCCCCGGTCGCACTCTCACCTCAGGACCCCCCCGGGGTAGGGGAAGGGGCGACGGTGCCAGAGATGGGCTCCTTGGGCCGGGGATTGGGACAGTCCATCTGAAAGTGGCTCCTTCAGTCTGCACACTCAGCACCGTGGGCGCTCGGAGTTCCAAAGATTCAACTCCACGTGTTTTTCTGGACCCCAAAGAGGCATCGGACTATGTTATCTCTATTCCGGTTGTAGCCGAGGTTTGAATGGTTTTAGATCTGCTGAATAATCGTTCTTTTGGAAAGAATATTTCTTTGAATATTTTTGTTTTGCCTAATGAGAGAAATGATTCTTAAGGAGTCCATTTAGAATGTGCTGACACAGAAAGAACGTGCAAAGCAACTTGCAGGGCAACGTATAAACCAATTTGCAAAATCAGGATGAAACAATAGCTTGCTGATTAAAGAAGCGATACAGGTAACGGGAAGACATGCTTAACGGTTGAACAATAACGGTGTTAATGCGCTGAGGCTGATAAGTGGGCCAAAGGGTAATCACATTTGTAATTTTGTAATGAGATTAAGGAAGAATGTCTGCACCTCACATGGGTGCAACTCACAAAGTCGTAAACAACTAGGGTATAAAAAAACTGTGCAAAGTGTAATTCGGCACTCAATCTAGCAGGAGCTGGTTGGGTCCGACTCTGCAGACTCGAAAAATAAAGTTTACCGTTCTGCAAATTGCTGAGACTCAGTGTGTTTCTGACAACGTGGGGGCTCGTCCGGGATCCACACTCCGGCCGCGGTGGACACGAGGAAGGACATCGGAGACGGTGCACCCCGCCGAGTTTGGCGGTCCCTGACTCCTTGCTCGTCGCTCCAGCGCGGCTTGAGCGAGTGACATCCGGACAGCGCAGAGCGGTAAACGGGGAGAAGGGGACAGTACCTGGTACTGGAAGTCCCCAGGACGCACCGGGTAAGTGCCTACTATTATAGTAGAAGGGTGCGGGAATAAGTAAGGACGGAGAAAACCGGGATCGCTACCCGGGGGTCCTCCTGATTAAGTAAGAGCGGAATAAGATGGGAGGGGGTGGCTCTAAAAAGAAGGAGAAGACCGGGACCATACCCGGGGGTTCCTCCTGATAGCCCCCTCGGTAGAATGTTTGAGAATTGGGGATGTGGAAGACTAAAAGGGAAACAAAAGAAAAAAATGATACAGTACTGTTTAATTTGGTCGAAACAGCCGATAGAAAAACCTGCGGTCTGGTGGCCGCGGCTTGGGTCTGAGGAGGATTGGGTACGACAAGCCTTAAACATTTACGTTAATTCAAAACCAAATGTAAAACCGGAAGAAATTGCTTATGCTTTTTGTTGGGCTCCCTGGCCAGGAGTAACAACAAAGAGTTTTAAATTGGGCATTAAAGGGGAGCGGAAGTGGGACCCACTCGATCATTTACCCCCTCCCTATGTCCAGCCTTCTGCGCCCCTTGCGGGAGCAGAGGGAGGACGTGAAGAAAGTGAAGGAACAGAAGAAATAGACCCGGAGAGGGAAGAGAGGGATGTTAGGGAAAAAGCAAAAGCAAGGATCGAAACAAGGAGTGTGACAGGAGCAGATAAGAAAAAGAAAGACGAATTAAAAAAGGAAGAGGTACAGCTGTGTCCCCTTCGAGAGGTTCCAATGGGAGGAGAACGGGCAGGAACAGGATTTGTAAACGTCCCTCTGACAAGTACCGAAGTACGAGGATTTAAGAAAGATATGAAAACTTGGGAAGAAATGCATGCGATTATGGGAACGCTATTTTCTGCACAAGAAGAGGCAAATGATACGACAAGCTGCAATATCAATTTGGGGAAGGGAACAGCCGAATGAGTTACCGGGGGACCGGAAATTTCCAGTAAACGACCCACAGTGGGACAAACAAGCAGAAGAGAGAAGACGGCGATATCCCATTGCCATGGAAGGGAGGAGGGGATTACAACCCGTAATTGAGACATTAGTATCAGATGGACTCCTGGAAGAATGTATGTCACCCTTTAATACCCCCATCCTACCGGTCCGAAAGCCCGACGGCACGTATCGAATGGTTCAAGATCTGAGAGGCTTAAATGCGGTAGTCCAAACACGATACCCGGTAGTGCCTAACCCCTATACATTAATGAGCAAAATACCTCCTGAACATGAATGGTTCAGTGTGATAGATCTAAAAGATGCCTTTTGGAGTTGCCCGTTGGAGGAAGGTAGCCGAGATATGTTCGCATTTGAATGGGAAAATCCCTTCACTGGGCGGAAGAAGCAACTCCGGTGGACCGTCTTGCCCCAAGGGTTCACGGAGTCCCCAAACCTATTCGAACAGGTACTGGAGCAAGTATTGGCTGGATTCCATTGTACCGAAAAGAACCAACTATTACAGTATGTCGATGACCTACTACTATCGGGACCAGCAGAGGAGGTAGTGCGAGACGATACTATAAGACTCCTGAATTACCTAGGAGAAAAAGGATTGCGGGTGTCCAAGAAGAAACTGCAATTTGTCGAGAAGGAAATAACATATCTCGGACACAGAGTCAGTAAAGGGCACCGCCAAATAACCCCAGAAAGAATAGCGGGAATAACTAAAATACCGCTTCCCAGGACAAAGAAGGAAATAAGACAATTTCTGGGCTTAGTGGGCTATTGCCGGATTTGGATAGAGAATTATACCTCCCTGGTGAAGTTTATGTACGACAAATTGGCAAAGGAAGACCGAGGAATAATCAGCTGGACCGAAGAAGAAGAACAGAAGTTCAGGAAAATAAAAGGGCAACTAATTCGGGCCCCGGTATTAACACTGCCAGCACTGGAAAAGCCCTTTCAGCTGTATGCAACAAACAATGAAGGAACTGCGTTAGGAGTACTAACCCAAGAAAAAGGAGGAAAGCGGCAACCTGTGGCCTTTTTATCAAAAATGTTAGACCCGGTATCCCGGGGATGGCCGACGTGCATACAAGCCGTAGCGGCAGCAGCCGTACTAGTAGAAGAAGCAGGGAAATTAACCTTTGGGGGAAGAATGACGGTGTATACCCCGCACTCCGTTAGCACCCTCTTAGCCCAAAAAGCTCAGCGGTGGTTGACGGACTCTCGCATACTGAAATACGAAACCATTCTGATGGACGGGGATGATTTAAGCTTTGAAAAGAACAATAGTTGTAACCCGGCACAGTTCTTATACGGGGAATCAACAGGGGAGCCCGACAAACATCAGAAGGCGAGTGGAAGACCCCCGACGGACGGCAAGTACTGAATAAGGAAGTAACTCGTCATATACTGCAACAACTACACCAACAAAGCCATTGGGGAGTGCAAGCTATGGGCGACACTATCCTAAGGGACTATGTTTGTAAAGGGATATTCACACTAGCTCAACAGGAGGTGTGGGGCTGTTACACCTGCCAAAAGGTAAACAAGAAAATGATGCGTGCCACCCATAAGGGGGGACAAACACTAGCCGTCCGACCGTTCCATCGGATCCAAATAGACTTTACGGAACTACCACAAGTTCAGAGATGGAAGTACCTGTTAGTAATTGTGGATCACTTCACTCGGTGGGTGGAAGCATTCCCAACCACTAAAGCGGACGCCCCTACAGTGGCACGGATCCTATTAGAAAATATAGTCCCAAGATATGGAATAATGGGGTCTATTGATTCAGATAGGGGAACACACTTTGCCTCAAAAACACACCAGCTAATCTGTGACGCCTTAGGAATCCAGTGGAAGCTGCACACCCCCTGGCACCCTCAGAGCTCAGGAAGAGTTGAGAGGATGAACAGTACTTTGAAGACGCAATTGACAAAACTAATGATGGAAACCAAGCTACCCTGGACCAAGTGTCTACCCCTGGCCCTACTAAGAATCCGCACGGCTCCTCGAAAAGATATAGGAGTATCCCCTTATGAAATGTTGTTTGGCCTTCCATTTTGGAACAAGGTGGAGGGCTATCCTTCCCTGCAAGGGGGAGATGTCTTTGTAAGGGACTATTTACAGGCACTGTCTCGTTCTTTTGCAGAATTGCGCAGGAAGGGGTTACTCGCACAAACCCCACCTCTGGACTTCGCACTCCACCGAACTCAGCCCGGTGACTGGGTCCTGATTAAGACTTGGAAGCCAGAGAAGTTACAGCCGCAGTGGGAAGGCCCATTCCAGGTGCTACTGACCACCGAAGCCGCAGTAAGGACAAAAGAAAAAGGGTGGACCCACGCCGCGAGAATCAAGGGACCCGTAAAGCACGAAGAAGGTGCAGAATGGACTTGCGTCCAGGGAGAAGACCCGATGGTGCTAAAGCTCAAAAGACGGACAGAATGAACTTTGGGACTGTAATGTATATACTGCTATTGTTGAGAAGCGCTGAAGGGGGATGTGATAAGTGCAGGACGACGGTAAGGGTGGGCATGACGGTTTTTCCAGGGTCCTTTGTATCACACTCGCATGTAAACGAGAAATGTTATGACTACAACAAAAAGGAGGCTGGTGGCGAACCGCTTTAGGGGTTATAGGAGGGGGATTGATGGTCCTCCTTCTGCTACCATGTCTGATCCCCTGCTTGCGGGAGCTAGTAGCTCGGGTGGCAAGACAAGTCATGCAACCAGGGGCCCCAGCTGATCCTGTTCAGGTACTCCTACAAAGGGAAATAGAGCTAGAGGAAGAAGCCTATGTAAACCCGTGGCAAAAGCCCAACTGATAGCACATTCTAAAAAGAAAAAGGGTGGATTGAGAGAAATGATTCTTAAGGAGTCCATTTAGAATGTGCTGACACAGAAAGAACGTGCAAAGCAACTTGCAGGGCAACGTATAAACCAATTTGCAAAATCAGGATGAAACAATAGCTTGCTGATTAAAGAAGCGATACGGGTAACGGGAAGACATGCTTAACGGTTGAACAATAACGGTGTTAATGCGCTGAGGCTGATAAGTGGGCCAAAGGGTAGTCACATTTGTAATTTTATAATGAGATTAAGGAAGAATGTCTGCACCTCACATGGGTGCAACTCACAAAATCGTAAACAAGTAGGGTATAAAAAACTGTGCAAAGTGTAATTCGGCACTCAATCTAGCAGGAGCTGGTTGGGTCCGACTCTGCAGACTCGAAAAATAAAGTTTACCGTTCTGCAAATTGCTGAGACTCAGTGTGTTTCTGACAGCCTAAGATGTCTTTTGATCGATGGACCATTTAAAGAGGTTGTGAACTTTTTGAGGTGAACGATGAAAGGCTTTTCCGAAATCTGTTTGGTCTACTGAGCGAATTAACACAACGGACAGATCGTTTGATTATTTGTTTTTATCCTCCTTTTTCATTAATTAAGTGATAGTTTTCATTGTTCATAAGGTCTTTTTACGCAATATATAAATAGTTGGGAGTGCTTAGTCAATAGATATTAAGTTTTGTTTAAGAAAAACAGTTTTTCATTGGGCGTGTCAGTTAAATGGAAAATGGGGCTGATTTTTCTTAACTAGAGATTACATAGGTATTTTTCTCCTTGTTTAATTTTAATGTTTTGGCATCCTTGGAGATTGTTTTTGCATTCCCCCAGCATGTTTTTAAGGATTAAGTATAAACATTTCTTTCTCTGAACTTTTATGCTGAATATGGGGAGCTAGATGTTATAGAGAGAAACTGAACTGTGCTGGCCCTTTGGCCCATTGTGATAGTTCAGTCCGAGGTCCGCGGACTCCAGACTCCGGGTTTTCCGGCGGTCTCTTCCTGTGGTTGGACTTAACTGGAAACTCCTGAGGCTCCTATTGGAACTGGGAATATAAGTGGCCCTGGCATTGAGTGTGGTGGGTGATGCACCATCAATAACTCTCGGAGATGTGAGGCGAGATGTAGGCTTTTATTGGCTGGAAGAAAGCACAAGCAGCAATTGACCACCACACTGCATCCTGGAGACTGAGACCGGGGCAGTGTCTCCAATCGCCTTTATACCGGGGTCTGTGGGAGGAGCCACGGGAGCAGTCGGGGGGGGGGGCCTGTCCAGACAGGTATAGGTAGTTCACCACAGGGGGGTTGTCTTGTCAAGATTCCCATGGCACAGATGGCTGGTGGGAGGCTGGAATGGGCTCTTGACATCCTTGGGGCTGCGTTGGAGAACCATGGCTTCTTGGAGCCTTGCTGTCAGTAGTCGGAGCTGTCACTGCGGTATGGATTCGGCCCGTTCCCGGGCCAGCTGGGTGGCCGTCAGCCACTCTGAGCTAGGCGGGGATCTGGTTGCTTCCGTAGCCAGCCAAGGTTGCTGGCCGTAACGGCTACTCGGAGCTACCCCGATGCAGAGATGGAACTGTCTGTCATTCCTTGGCGTTTGTCCCTTCCTGTCCTCGCCTCCTGTGGGGTAAGTCAGGCCGTTCTGCCGTTGCCCTGCGAGGGGGGGTGGAAATCTGCCCCACCTTGGTGTGGAGTTATCCCGGCTTGTCAGTGGAGAAGTCCCGGCTCTATGTCTGTGTCCTGTCCTGTCTCATGTCAGTGTCCTGTTAAAGATGAGTCCTGGCTTGTCGGTGGATAAGTCCCGGCTCTATGTCTGTGTCCTGTCCTGTCTCATGTCAGTGTCCTGTTAAAGATGAGTCCTGGCTTGTCGGTGGATAAGTCCCGGCTCTATGTCTGTGTCCTGTCCCGTCTCATGTCAGTGTCCTGTCAAAGATGAGTCCTGGCTTGTCGGTGGATAAGTCCCGGCTCTATGTCTGTGCCCTGTCCTGTCTCATGTCAGTGTCCTTTCAAAGATGAGTCCTGGCTTGTTGGTGGATAAGTCCCGGCTCTATGTCTGTGCCCTGTCCTGTCTCATGTCAGTGTCCTGTTAAAGATGAGTCCTGGCTTGTCGGTGGATAAGTCCCGGCTCTATGTCTGTGTCCTGTCCCGTCTCATGTCAGTGTCCTGTCAAAGATGAGTCCTGGCTTGTCGTGCCTCACAAATGACCAGGAGACGCAGAAGATTCTTCAAGAAGGGTTAAACTTTAATTTGCAAATCAAAGCTGAGACAGTCATTGAGCTAGTCACTGACTGCCCACCGATCCTTGGACACGGCATTTTTTATAGCAAAATCCTGATCCAGTTTCACAGGTACGTCCCATTGACTTAATCATGTTCCAATCCACATCTCCCAGCCGTCTCTCACCAACACACCATCTTCTACATTCTTAAAATTTCATTCTCCTACTAAATTGGGTACATGCATAGCAAACAGCAAGTTCAAACTACATAATCTATATCAAAGCTGACGACATAGTTGTGGTTACACAGCAAACAAGTTCAAAGCAAAACATCCCTTAGCTACCTCTCATTAACATATTAACACACCATTGTCTTCTACATTCCTAGCATTTCATCTTGTTTACATGCATAGCAAATTGACTACATAGTTTTGGTTACACAGCAAATAATACAAGTTTTATACTCCAATAGTCGGAGGGTAAGTCCCGGCTCCATGTTGATGTACAGTTCCTAGTCGGCCCCTGGCTCCAGCCTCCAAGTTCCCCAAGCTCCAGGACCACCGCCTCCAGCCTTGACCCCAGCCTCCAGCCTCGACCCCAGCCTCCAGCCTCGACCCCAGCCTCCAGCCTCGACCCCAGCCTCCAACCTCCAGCCTCGACCCCAGCCTCCAGCCTCGACCCCAGCCTCCAGCCTCCAGCCTCGACCCCAGCCTCCAGCCAAGTCCCAAGTCTCCAGCCTCCAGCCTCGACCCCAGCCTCCAGCCTCGACCCCAGCCTCCAGCCTCGACCCCAGCCTCCAGCCGTCCCAAGTCTCCAGCCTCCAGCCTCGACCCCAGCCTCCAGCCTCCAGCCTCGACCCCAGCCTCCAGCCAAGTCCCAAGTCTCCAGCCTCCAGCCTCGACCCCAGCCTCCAGCCAAGTCCCAAGTCTCTAGCCAAGCCTCGTCACGTCCTCACCTAGGTTTGGGGGTCCTGGGTCCTTGTCCAGTCTCGGGCCTGGAGTCCACCCCAGGCCCCTTGTTCCCAGTCCCTCGTCCTGGTCCTGCTTCCCCTGCCGAGACTGCATCCTGTTCTATCTCGTCCTGTTTCCAGTACTCCAGTGTCTCTGTCCTGCAGTTGGGTCCTGATACAACACCCCGTATGACACCCATATTGGTCTGCTTACCTTTTAATCTACTTCATGATTAATCTAGTGCTTCTGTCCTGTAGATAATTCCTTTTTACTATGAGCATATTTAGGGTTCTTGAATGTCCTTGTGGTGTCTGCCTCTATAACTACCCATGGCAGATCTTTCCATGGACCTACTGGTCTAGGGAAAAAAAAACTCGTCTCTGAGATCCCTATATTTTCTTCTGATCACTGTAAAACTGTGCCCTCTTGTTTTAACTATTTTAGCCGGGAATCTGTTCCATGTTTTAATGATTACCTAGCCTCAGCCGTGTCCATTGTTCCAGCACAATAATACTCTGTGAAGTAATGGAAGTCATTAAAGCCAATTGATATTTAAATTGCATATATATCAGTTAGAAGTAAGGCCTGTAAGTGGGAAGAAGAACCAGTTAACATGATATAACGGGGTGTGTTGCTTTGTAGTGTTTGACTTTTTATATTTAGTAAAATATTTTTCTTATATATAAAATTCTTAATGTATGCTCTATAAATTTGCAGTTTTAGTAATCATTACTGGAGTACTATATACGCATATGTCACTCAGTCCTATACAGTTCAATTTTTCTATTGTCTGTATTCTGTTAGTAATTTTTTTATTATATATACTCTGTATTTGTTATATATTCTTGTATACATTAATAAACATTGTGCTGTCTTTACGACAGTTATTTAGTTTATAATATTTTCGCTTAGTGATTCATTCAATAGTATTTTCTAGTTAGAATTAGAAGTGTTTAAAGTATATTCATTGCATGTAAAATATATCGGCATGCGATGACGTCACATCCGGTTTCGCCGCGTCTTGTGGGAAAGTACCGGTTTGAAATTAGCGCGAGGGTGGGGGCTCACCATGAGGCTCACCTGAGCAGAAGTTGTTTTGCAGGCATGAGAAATCACAGTGAGAGCAACGCTGTAAGTTAATAGATAATCGATATATTGAACTAAGATGTTAATGCCGATCCTGTTAGAAGCAACGACGGTAGATAATGTTTATGCTTTCGTTAGTTAAAGAGTCGCGGATAGTTTGCATGGAAGTGTATTTAAAGTAGTCAATGGAGCAGGTAAACTCTCCCTGTATACTGCACCTTAGTGTAATGTAGTTATAGTCACCTTTGCAAGTATTTACACTTGAAATGTGATATTAAGGAAGGAACAAATACTGTATCAATCTTGTATTGTTTTATCAACAGTTTTCACCATATGTTAATGTGAAGAGTGAACAGTAAATGGTTAATCTTACTGCGATCTGGTTCTTATTAACTGGTTTATCTCGACGTTAAATTCGGCATTCGTTACACCCGAAGGAGAACGTTACAGTGAAAAAGCGGCATTATCAGGTGTTTCAAGTGCTGCAATGTCAGCTCAATCCAGCATCAAGTCGACGCCGCCCAGCGACAAGGGCAGTAAACCGACATCAAGTAAGCCCACCCAGGCGTTATCAGGTGTTCCAAGTGCTGCAATGTCAGCTCGATCCGGGATCAAGTCGATGGCGCCCAGCGACAAGGGCAGTAGAACGACATCAAGTAAGTCCACACAGGCAAGAGCCAAGGCAGAAGCCGCCAAGGTGCGACTGCATTACGCCAAACAAGAAGCAGTTTTGAAAATGAAACTGGCCACCAAAGAAGCCGAAAGGGCCGCCAGACAAAGAGAAGAGGCCGCCAGAGAAGCCGAAACCCAGTTGGAAATGACAAAAATATCGACAGAGTTGCATGTGCTGCAGCTAGAAGGAGAAGGAGAAGCTGCCATGGTGGAAGCAGAGTACATAGAAGAAGCTGAAGGGTCGCGTGATCTGACCGAAACAAGTTCTGCTTTGGAAAGGACCAGACTGGAACGCACGAGCGACTATGTACAATATCAAGCAGACAGGCAGGCTCGTCTCCCCTCTCCATACCTATTCGATAACTTCCCCAGCTACGAGGAAGAGAATTTACCCTCGCGGCCCCGCGATGAAGTCAAGAATGAAAGAGCTGACAACCGATATACTTTGACACCAAAGTTACAAAGTTCGATGCGAAGAGACGCGGAGGTTGAATCCAGGATGGCAAATTCCATGAGAAACGTGCGTTCTCAGTCATATAGGCGCCAACGTACTTCTCCAGCCCGCATGCCGCTTGCAGCCGATCCCACGCTGCAGTATTTAGCACGACGGGATCTCGTCACTTCGGGACTGTACCAGTTTGACAATAAACCCGAAAATTACCGTGCTTGGCTCTCCACATTCACCAACGTGATTGACAGGGTCCAGCTCAGTGCAACCCAAAGGTTGGACCTTATGGCGAAATGGCTGGGGAAAGAATCGCGCGACCAGGTGAGACGCATGCGTTCAGTGTACATCAACAAACCTGAGCTAGCCTTAAGCGAAGCGTGGGAGAGACTTTGGGAGAGATATGGGGCCCCCGACATTATTGAAGCGGCGCTATATCGACGTCTGGAAAACTTTCCTAAGGTGTCAGCCAAAGATCACTTTAAGTTAAGAGAATTCGGAGATTTACTCATGGAGATCCAAGGCGCCAAAGAAGATGGCTATTCAGCTGGTCTAGTATTCCTAGATACTCCATCCGGGATTAGACCAATTGTGGACAAACTTCCATTTGGGTTGCAGGACAAGTGGCTGACTGTTGCCTCAGAGTACAAGGAAGACCACGATGGTCGATTTCCTCCCTTTAAGCACCTCACTAGGTTTGTGTGCAAGGAGGCGAAGAGGCGAAACGACCCTAGCCTTGTAGGTCCAGGAAGCAGTTCGATTTACACCAAGCCAGGCAGATCCGTTTCGAATGTTTTCAACATTGAAAAACCCGTGTCAGTGCTCAAGACCGAAGCCCTTACGACTAACAACGACCCTGGCAAGTATTGTCCATTGCATAACAAACCTCACCCCCTGAAAGCATGCAGAATGTTTAGGGAAAAACCCCTTGAAGAGAGGACGGCTCTTCTCAAGGAGAAAAGAATATGTTTTAGATGCTGTTCCTCAACCTCTCACCTCGCCAGAGAGTGTATGATCGCCGTGAAGTGTCCGGAATGTGGCAGCCCAGATCACGTCGAGGCCATGCATCCCGACCTGTCACCACAAACCGAGAGCGCTCCTTCACCCCCACAACAGGACGGCGGGGAGGGAGAGGCTCACTCTAGGTCAATAGCTGTCAGCACGAACTGTACAGAAGTTTGCGGTCAAGCTCAGTCAAGTCGTTCTTGTTCCAAGATCTGCCTCACTAAGGCGTACCCTAAAGGAGCCAAAGACAAGGCCATCAAAGCCTATGTGATTCTGGACGATCAGAGCAATCGTTCACTAGTCAGTCCAGAGTTCTTTAAATTGTTCAACATTGAGAGTGAGCGGTTCCCATACTACCTCAAAACTTGCTCAGGCAACATGGAAACCCAAGGAAGGAAGGCAGAAGGCATCCAGATCGAGTCCCTGGATGGTAAAGTCGTCATCTGTCTCCCTCCGCTCTTAGAGTGCAATGAAATCATGAATAACCGCGCTGGGATCCCGACACCAAGTGCGGTGCTACACCAGCTGCATCTCCACCACATCGCCAAACACATCCCAGAACTGGATCCGAAAGCGGAAATACTCCTGCTATTAGGAAGAGATGTTATCCAGGTACACAAGGTTAGGCAGCAGATCAATGGACCACTCAACGCCCCCTTCGCGCAACGTCTGGATCTGGGCTGGGTGGTGATAGGAGAGGTGTGTCTCGGTGACGTACACAAACCGATGGTTAACACACTCAAGACCAATGTGCTAGAGAGTGGCCGCCATTCAATCTTTCAACCCTGCCCGAGGCAAGCGACGAGTCGCTGGGCCAGTCAGTCTTCGCTCTAACGAAGTATGACAACAAACTTGCACAATCAGCTCAAGATACCATTTCTTTAAAAACCAAAGACACCAAGGTCTTCAGAGATGAAGCAAATAATGGGGTTGCCCCATTGCCAATCAGAGAACCACGCCAGCGCTCACCAGATAACAAAGAGCAGGCAGTCAAACGGTTCACGTCCTTACGGAAAACCCGGAAAAGGAAATCTGAAATGCAGCAACGCACCCGATTGGCCCACGAGGTACTGTGCACCCTAATGGCAGAGGTCACAGCCATTATAAACGCACAATCACTCCTGCCTGTGTCCTCTGACCCAGAAAACCCCTTCATCCTTTCGCCATCAATGCTCCTTACACAGAAGGCAGGAGCACCTCCTCCACCAGGAGACTTCTCAGACAAGGATTTGTACACAAAGCAATGGAGACAAGTCCAGTCTCTGGCAAATCAGTTCTGGCCTCGCTGGAGACAAAAATATCTACCTTTGTTGCAACAGAGACAAAGTGGACAGAACCCCACAGGAATCTGGCCAACGGCCAGAATCACTGCTACATTCCCTAGCGAGGATGGACATGTCAGGAAGATCGAATTGAAGACTACCGACCAAGGCGATGTGAAAGTTTACCAAAGGCCAGTTACAGAAGTTATTCTACTTCTACCCAATGACTGATTAAGAGACTAAGTGTGTACTCTGCTCATTGTGACCTTACGAAGGTCAAGCGGGGAGTGTGCTGTCTTTACGACAGTTATTTAGTTTATAATATTTTCGCTTAGTGATTCATTCAATAGTATTTTCTAGTTAGAATTAGAAGTGTTTAAAGTATATTCATTGCATGTAAAATATATCGGCGTGCGATGACGTCACATCCGGTTTCGCCGCGTCTTGTGGGAAAACACCGGTTTGAAATTAGCGCGAGGGTGGGGGCTTTCCACGAGGCTCACCTGAGCAGAAGTTGTTTTGCAGGCATTAGAAATCACAGTGAGAGCAACGCTGTAAGTCAATAGATAATCGATATATTGAACTAAGATGTTAATGCCGATCCTGTTAGAAGTAACGACGGTAGATAATGTTTATGCTTTCGTTAGTTAAAGAGTCGCGGATAGTTTGCATGGAAGTGTATTTAAAGTAGTCAATGGAGCAGGTAAACTCTCCCTGTATACTGCACCTTAGTGTAATGTAGTTATAGTCACCTTTGCAAGTATTTACACTTGAAATGTGATATTAAGGAAGGAACAAATACTGTATCAATCTTGTATTGTTTTATCAACAGTTTTCACCATATGTTAATGTGAAGAGTGAACAGTAAATGGTTAATCTTACTGCGATCTGGTTCTTATTAACTGGTTTATCTCGACGTTAAATTCGGCGTTCGTTACACCCGAAGGAGAACGTTACAAACATATTGAAAGAGAAAACATTTTTTCTTTCCTTTGCAGGGCTTTTCTATTTTAGGGTCGTATGTTTTCTCTTTTTTTGACACTGGGGGGAGGAATTAAGGAAAGCTTTTTAAATCCACTATTATAAAATGGGCAGCTCGCTGTCTCTGTCTTTTTCTTCACTCTTTGGGGAGGCATTCCGGCCTTTTTCTTTTGGCTGAATTTCAGGCTTTTTGGGGTGCTGGGAGGATTGGGGTTAGTTTTGATTTACAGGTTTAATTGTGAGATTAATTTTAGTTTTCTTTTTTTGTATTTTTTTCCCCATTACGGAGTTCCGGAGCATGCATATTTTGTATAAGGTTATACTTATCACTGCCAGTTTTGATAAGCCTGCACTGGTATGTGTGTATTTATGTGGTAAATAAAATAATTTTTAATGGTAAACTGTTATGAGCTGGAACGTACATGGTTGGAGTCATCCTACTAAGCGAAAGAAGACTTTCTAAGTTATTAATTGATTACAACCCGATACAATTTTTGCTCAAGAAACACATATCAAAGCAGGCGATCAAAATAGATTTTTTAAAGTGAGGAAGGGCCTTCAATTTCACGCTACCTGTCCAAACAAAACAAAGGGAGTATCTATTTTTATTAAACCTAATATTTTACTTCTCCAAGAAGACATTGTGTCAGATAATAATGGTAGATTTTTAGTTGTTAAAGGAACAATTTGTGATAGAAAAATTGTTATGCTCTGCTGAATCTCACTCCGTCACTGCCCGTGCTTTTAACTCTGCCATGCCTCACAACTGCTGCATCTACTTTTGTTCTTCCTGCTGCAGCCATCTCTGTCCGACGTCCTTTTGCTTCTTTTCTATTATCCCTTTTCCTATCCCCTCTGTTCACGTGTCTGTCTGGACCTCTTCTTTTGTGTCAACTGGAAATGAAAGGTGGCTTTGAATATGCCTCGTCAAAAGCTTCATCTGCAACAAGCTGAACTCCTGTCTTTTTACTCAAGCCTTGTGTCAGTGCCAAGGTTCAGATACGGAAAAGGCAACAGGGACAGGACGTCGAGGCTGCATTGCGGAGGAAGTGCGTCCTCATTGATAAAACTAGTAAAGCTTCAGGCCTTGCGGCTGATTCGGTCGCGCACAGGATATCTGCAGAATCCCAGGTTGGAGACCTTAGTGGAGGAGTGTTTGGAACTGGACTTGCTCCCACATCAGCTCCCAATCTAAGAAATTAAAAAAAATAAAAAGAACAAAGAAATAACTGGCTATACCAGGAAGGAACGAGCTCCCGTCATAGGAAAAGATCCTGAAATGATAGTCCCAAGCAAAAGAACCTGTGCCTGATGTTCCTGCAAAACGTACAGCACAGAGAGGGCAAGAAGCAGCTAATGCTGAGTCCCTGTCAGGATCAATCGTCAAAGCGGAAGAGATCGGACTGAGCACTCCTCCACAGAAGTCGGTGCTGTTTGAAATGTTCAAAGCAGAGAAAAGGCGTGAGGTCAATCGAATTCTTCAGAATAGAAGTGTCCTCATTGGAAAGAGGAAGAGGATGAAGGAGCTGACTGAGCGAATCAACAACGCCGAGGAAGAGATTGACGTCACTAAGCGGTCACTCACCATCAAGAAACGGGGGCAAGAAGATGAAGGTGAATACGTGAACGAACAAGATGAGCCCACAGTTGACGAAGATGCGTTCAACCTGATCATTCAGTTGAAGGATCTGAAACAGCAGTGCCAGCAGGATTTTGATGTATTGCAAGACCTGCGAGTGGAGGAGCAGTACTGCCAGAAGCTGGTGGATCAACGCAGGCCGCGGCTGCTGACTGAGTTTGATATTTGGTACAACGAACCCTCTCTGATTTCCAGTGATGCTCAACTCGCACCACAAATGGAAAACATTCGGCCAGGGTTGGTCCCCTATCCCACAATCTTTGGAAGAAGACGATAAAGAGACATTCCAACACATCCTACACGAAATCCTGGTGTTGAATCCAGAGTTGGTGTCATTTTACAAAGCACGAATGAAGCTGGAACAATCGCACAATTATATTAAAGTCGTGGCTCAGCCCCAACCGATAACCATAAAGAGGAAACCAGGAAAGATCACCTCAACTATCAAGAACAAGCTACCCACCAATCTTCAATGTCATTAAGTTCCAAGTTACAAGAAAAAATGACCAAAAGGAACCCACTCATGTCTTCTGCATGAAGAATATACAGTATATTATTTAGTTTTGAGATAGGGACTGAAATTACTGTCAAAAAAATTAAAGCTGGGCCCTTCTGAAAACAAGTACTGTAGAAAGTTTAATAAATCAATTAAGATTAAAAAAAAATTGTTCTGGTTAACCTATATGCTCCTGATGTAGATGATCCTTTTTTTAAAAATGTATTTGCTTTATTGTCGGATTTAAATGAATATATGTTAATGGGTGGTGATTTCAACTGTTGTTTAAATCCTTTGACAAGAGTTCAACCAATCAGCGGCTTCCGAGTTGTTCTGCATCATTTATTAACTCTTTTCTAGTTGATTTTGGCCTGGTTGGAGACATTTACATCCTAATAGAGATTATTCTTTTTTTTCACATGTTCACAAAAAATATTCAAGAATTGATTACTTTGTAGTTGATCCCCAATTTTAGTCCGAAGACAAGAAATGTGAATATGATACTATAGTTCTCTCGGATCATGCGCCTTTAAGTTTAGCTTTTGAATTGAATGATGTCGCTATTGCAAATTTGCCTTGGCGTTTCCAGAAAATTTATTACGAAGCCCAGACTTTGTAAAATTTATTGAGACTCAAATAAAAGATTTTTTCCTTTTAATAATATGGGAGATGTGTTGAAATTGATTTTATGGGATACATTTAAAGCATATTTGTGTGGACAGATAATCTCCTATTCAGCTAAGCTTAAGAAACAAACAAAAACAGAGTTAGATAAGATTTCCAAACTAATTAAAGACCTGGATGATATTTATACAAACGCTCCTAACATTAATTTATTTAAACAAAGAGTTGAACTCCAATCACAATATAATTTATTATTAACATCCTATTCAAAGAAATTTGCTTAAATTGAAAAGTCAATTCTATGTGTTTGGAGATTTAAAAAAATAATAAGCTATTAGCATCTCAATTAAAAACAGCTAGAGATAAAAGACAAGTTTTAAAAATTCGTAAGGGAGATAGCAGTTTAGCATGTAATTATGAAGATATTAATAACATTTTTCAAGACTTTTATGTGGAACTTTATGAATCTCAGTTTCCAGTTGAGTCTTCTGAAATGATTGCCTTTTTACAAAAGATCGATTTTCCTCGAATTTCTGCTGAAGATCAACAAACTTTTGATGCTCCTATTACTGAAAGCGAAATTTAGAAAGCTATTTTTTCAATGCAATCTGGAAAAACTCCTGGACACTGTAGTTATTCTGTAGGATTTTATTAAAAAATTTGAAAAATTGCTGTCTTCATACATGTTGGAGTCACTTAAAAATTCTTTATTGATAGGGGAGTTACCTCCCACATTTTATGAAGCTTCTATTTCTTTAATTATTAAGAAAGATAAGGAGTCTACTGACTGTGTTTCATATAGACCTATTTCATTATTAAATGTGGATGCTAAAATTCTTTCAAAAATAATGGCTAATTGGCTGGAGAATTTCTAGCTAAAATTATCTCGCAAGACCAAACAGGTTTTGTAAAGGGTCATTATACCTTCTCTAATGTTGGGAGACTCTTAAATGTTATATATTCATCTTTTTCCAAGACTCCCCAATGTGTTATCTCTCTTGATGCTGAAAAGGCATTTGACAGAGTTGAATGGACATACTTATTTAATGTTTCAGAGAAATTTGGCTTTGGTATTAATTTTAATAAGTGGATCAGAATGATATATAAAAGGCCTATTGCTACCGTTATTACTAACTATTCCAGATCTCCTTTTTCAGCTTTCACGGGGTACGAGACAAGGATGTCCATTAAGTCCTTTGCTGTTTAATTTGGTGCTGGAACCCTTGGCTATTGCACTTCGTGAAGCTAAAGATATTCATGGAATTCTTATAAATGGGACTGTTCACAATATGTCACTTTATGCTGATGATCTTTTAGTTTATATTTTGAATCCTGAAGAATCTATTCCTAGTTTATTGAAAGTATTAAATGATTTTGGAAAGTTTTTGGGAAACAAGCTTAACCATAAAAGTGAATTATTTCCCCTAAATGATTCTGCTTCTATATATGATGACATTCCTTTTAGAGTTACAAACTAATTTAAATACTTATGTAAGTATTATTACTAAAAATCATAAAGACCTTTATAAAGCTAAAATTATGGTTCCTTTAGTGGATCTTATGAAGCAATTATTTTGTAGAGGAATCCACTTACACTTTTGTTAGTCGGCTGAATTCATGCAGTTAAAATGATGATTTTACCAAAATTTTTATATGTATTTCAAAATATCCCTTTTTTTAAACTAAGAAGTTCTTTGATCAGGTTGACTTTATTATTTCATCTTTGTTTGGAATAATAAAAGACCAAGAATTGGTAAATATCATGTACAAAAATTTAAAAAAGATGGAGGTCTTGCTTTGCCTAATTTAAGAATGTATTATTGGGCTGTTAATATACGTTATATGTGTTTTTGGTTATATTGGGCTGATAAAAATGAACGACATCCATGGGCTGATTTGGAATTGAATGCTGTGAAACAATTTCATTTAACCTCATTATTAGGAGCTTCTCTACCTATACAACTGGCCAAAGTTACTAATTTAAATTCATATCCTGTGATTAAGCAGTCATTATGAATTTGGTTCCAGTTTCATAATTTTTTTAATCTCAAAAAATGTAAACTTTTTAGTTTAATTTATCGAAATTATTTATTTAAACCTTCATTGAGTGATCCTACCTTTCTTCTTTGGAGGAATAAAGGAGATTATTCCTTCACGGATCCGTTTCAAGATGGCTGACTGATGTCTTTTGAGAAATTAGTAAATAAATACTCTCTCGTATTCACATTTCCTGCAATATCTTCAGATCAGACACTTCTTACAAAAATACTTAAGTAATTTTCCATATATACAAGATTCTGACCTGTTAGATATTATTTTAAAAATGAATCCTTTAGTGAAGGGTTTTAATTTGGAAAATGTATAATTTACTGTTACAACAGGATAATTACCCCTCACTTAAGATTAAGCAAGATTGGGGGAGAGAACTTAACATGACCTGGATAACAGAAGATTGGTTGTGGATTTTGAAGTTGGTTAACTCTTCTTCGATCTGTGCCAATCACTCTTTAATTCAATTTAAAATTGTACATTGTTACTATCTGACAAAGGAGAGATTGTCTAAAATGTTTCCTAATGTTGATAGTCAGTGTGACAGATGTAAGACCAAGACAGCCACATTTTTCTACACTACAAATAAAAAAACCCCAAAACAAAGTAGAAAATTGATACAATGCAAAATAAACATACAATAATAATATAATACAAAAAAGATAATTGAGAAAGCACCCAAATTGAAGTCATGTAAAGTTAGTATCCTCCCCAAGCCCCACCACACAAAAAAAAACTCCAGACCAACCACGACAAAATATAGAGAATATAAATCAGGACATTCAAACCCCCCAAAACTGTAAATACACTTGAAAACAGAAGATAATAATGCCTACTACCTAAAAAAAAGAGCTGAAAGCAAAGGACTGAAAAATAAACTTAATTAAGAGGAAGGTTATGAAAGTACTCAATAAAAGGTCCCCAGACCTTATGGAACTTTATATCCGAATTAAGAACTGAATAATGAATTTTTTCAAGGTCTAAGCGGGACATAATATCATTAAGCCATTGAGCATGCGTGGGCGGGGCAACATCTCTCCATCTAAGGAGGATTAAACGCCTAGCCAGGAGAGAAGCAAAAGATAATATTCAACATTTAGTCAAACTCAAACGTATATCTGTCTCACCCAAAAAACCAAACAGAGCAATTAAAGGGTTAGGTTCTAAGTGGTGATTCAGAATACAGGATAAAGTTATAAAAACATCTTTCCAAAATTTCTCTAAGCTAGGACAGGACCAGTACATATGAATAAGAGAGGCCTCGCCCCTTTTGCATTTATCACAAAGAGGACTAATATTAGGGTAAAATCGAGATAATTTAGATTTAGACATATGGGCTCTATGAACAATCTTAAACTGTAAAAGGCAATGGCGAGCACAGAGAGAGGTTGAATTAACCGATTTGAGAATTGAGTCCCAAATCTCATCAGATAAAGAGGTATTTAAATCATGCTCCCAAGCCATTCTAATTTTATCCACGGGGCATGCCGTAAGAATGCTAATTTATCATGATTAAATGATATTAAACCTTTACCCAGTGGATTAATAGAAAGAAAGAAACCCATAGCATTTTTCTCGGGCATTTCAGGGAAGTTAAGAATTAAAGGATTGATAAAGTGTCTACTTTGGAGATATCTTAAAAAAAATGGGCATTAGGCAGATCGAACTTAGCAGAGAGCTGTTGAAAGGATGCGAAGTGATTATCAATAAAAAGATCTTCAAAATGTCTAATGCCCTTCCTATACCAATCATAGAATGTTGAGTCATACATAGTAGGTAAAAAAAGATGATTATGTAAGTTAGGACTAGAAAGGGAAAAACCATAAAATTTCTAAACTGGGCCCATATTCGCAAAGTGTGTCTAACAAGAGGGTTAACAATTAGTCTAGACAAACTACTAGGGAGTACAGAGCCAAGACGTGCAGAAATAGATAAATCTTTAGTGGAACTCAACTCCATTGCCACCCAATTAGGGCACTCGGATTGCTACGGAAAAAAAGAACAAAAGATAGTGCAACGTATGTTAGCTGCCCAGTAGTATAAACGAAAGTTAGGTAAGGCCATTGTGGTGAACTACATATACCTGTCTGGACACGCCCTCTGCTGACTGCACCCGTGGCTCCTCCCACAGGCCCCTGTATAAAGGCGATTGAGGCCTGAGCCCGGCCTCTCAGTCTCCAGGATGTAGTATGGTGGTCACTCACTGCTTGTTCCTTCTTCCAGTCAATAAAAGCCGATATCCCGCCTTTACGTCTCAGGGTGAGTTATTGATGGTGCATCAGCCATGCCACCCTCTTTTTCAGATCTTTGAAGATAAACTTTATTAATTCTAGAACGCTTATTCTTCCACAGATATGACAAAATAATAGAGTCTAAGGAATCAAAAAAGGTTTTTCTACAATTTCTGAAGTTTTAAAAATGAATTTACAACCTAATAAATTGACAGTTTTATTTGGTATAATCCCTCAATATAGTAATGGTATTTTTCCATCAGACCAGCATGTAATTGCATTTGTTACATTATTGGCCAGAAGGGCTATTCTGTTGAAATGGAAAGATGCTTCCGCTCCTACTTTGATACAATGGTTTTCCCAGGTGATGGGAAAACCAGGTCTTAGTCTGGAGAAAATCAGAAATCCAACTTTTGATCCTCGATTCGATTTTGAGAAAAGATGGCATTCATTCACCCGCTACTATCATCTGATTTGAGTTAATTAATACGGTTTCCTTCCGATTTTTTTTCTTTAAGTGGATTTGAGTTGGCAGATTGATGTTTCATGTTATGGAAGCCTGTAATGATGCACAGCTCCAGGGTTCTGCTCCCAATGGGGGTTTTTTCAGTTAGTAGGGGTTCTTTCTTTTTCCCTCCTACTTCTTTCAAAAAAAAAGTACTCTTAACACTTTATTTTCTCATTATTATTATGTTGCTTAGCTTTGTTAATCAGTTATTCGCTAATTTAGTTCCTTATTGTACATAATGATATATTGACTTAATGTATTTTTTTTGTTAATCGTCAATAATAATTAATAAAAGAGATTTTAAAATGAAACGGAGCTTGGGCATGCCTGGTAGTTTACTGCTCTGAACCGGACAATAAACCAGCCCATGAAGTCCTCCTCCCAGGGCAGCTGGTGCCGGAAGGAGATTAGGCTGTGGAGCACCTGACCCTTAAACTTATGCCTGATCGCAGTGGCCTCTGATCTTACTTGTCTCAAGAGGGCGGGCCTCGCTGGGAACGAACGGTTCGGTGTGTCTGAGAGCGATCCATTGTGTGGGAACCATCACCAGCTCCATCGGCAAAGACCGGGCCCATCTCACCAGTCAGTCCTTAGGAAGAACACACCGCCTTCCCAAACTCTTTCTCAGAGGCCCAAACAATGCCTCCTCCGACCGGGTCCTCCACGGCCCCCAAGCACTGCTCCGGAGTGAATCCAGGGCGCAAAATGCATTGCACCCTGCGTTCAGCCTCCACCGACTAAAACAGGGCATCGTCCAAGGGCGGGGGAAGCAGCCGCCTTTGTGTGGTTCCCCGGAGGTCTGCAACTCCAGGGAGACAACCCACAGCGGTGGCACTGCAGTCCGAAATGAGAAGCGAATACAATAGTCATTGCAACAATGCGGGCCCACTGATAAAATCCTGGAGAGAGCAGCATCCCTGGGTGCAAATGTTTGGAACTTCCCGCAGTTGGCCCACTCCTGTGAGATCTTACAGTGCAGAGGGAGCTTCACTGTGTATCTGACCCCGGGAATGTGGGATCTTACAGTGCAGAGGGAGCTTCACTGTGTATCTGACCCTGGGAGTGTGGGATCTTACAGTGCAGAGGGAGCTTCACTGTGTATCTGACCCCGGGAGTGTGGGATCTTACAGTGCAGAGGGAGCTTCACTGTGTATCTGACCCCGGGAGTGTGGGATCTTACAGTGCAGAGGGAGCTTCACTGTGTATCTGACCCCGGGAGTGTGGGATCTTACAGTGCAGAAGGAGCTTCACTGTGTATCTGACCCCGGGAGTGTGGGATCTTACAGTGCAGAGGGAGCTTCACTGTGTATCTGACCCCGGGAGTGTGGGATCTTACAGTGCAGAGGGAGCTTCACTCTGTATCTGACCCCGGGAGTGTGGGATCTTACAGTGCAGAGGGAGCTTCACTGTGTATCTGACCCCGGGAGTGTGGGATCTTACAGTGCAGAGGGAGCTTCACTGTGTATCTGACCCCGGGAGTGTGGGATCTTACAGTGCAGAGGGAGCTTCACTGTGTATCTGACCCCCGGAGTGTGGGATCTTACAGTGCAGAGGGAGCTTCACTGTGTATCTGACCCCGTGAGTGTGGGATCTTACAGTGCAGAGGGAGCTTCACTCTGTATCTGACCCCGGGAGTGTGGGATCTTACAGTGCAGAGGGAGCTTCACTGTGTATCTGACCCCGGGAGTGTGGGATCTTACAGTGCAGAGGGAGCTTCACTGTGTATCTGACCCCGGGAGTGTGGGATCTTACAGTGCAGAGGGAGCTTCACTGTGTATCTGACCCCGGGAGTGTGGGATCTTACAGTGCAGAGGGAGCTTCACTGTGTATCTGACCCCGGGAGTGTGGGATCTTACAGTGCAGAGGGAGCTTCACTGTGTATCTGACCCCGGGAGTGTGGGATCTTACAGTGCAGAGGGAGCTTCACTGTGTATCTGACCCTGGGAGTGTGGGATCTTACAGTGCAGAGGGAGCTTCACTGTGTATCTGACCCCGGGAGTGTGGGATCTTACAGTGCAGAGGGAGCTTCACTGTGTATCTGACCCCGGGAGTGTGGGATCTTACAGTGCAGAGGGAGCTTCACTGTGTATCTGACCCCGGGAGTGTGGGATCTTACAGTGCAGAGGGAGCTTCACTGTGTATCTGACCCCCGGAGTGTGGGATCTTACAGTGCAGAGGGAGCTTCACTCTGTATCTGACCCCGGGAGTGTGGGATCTTACAGTGCAGAGGGAGCTTCACTCTGTATCTGACCCCGGGAGTGTGGGATCTTACAGTGCAGAGGGAGCTTCACTCTGTATCTGACCCCGGGAGTGTGGGATCTTACAGTGCAGAGGGAGCTTCACTCTGTATCTGACCCCGGGAGTGTGGGATCTTACAGTGCAGAGGGAGCTTCACTGTGTATCTGACCCCGGGAGTGTGGGATCTTACAGTGCAGAGGGAGCTTCACTGTGTATCTGACCCCGGGAGTGTGGGATCTTACAGTGCAGAAGGAGCTTCACTGTGTATCTGACCCCGGGAGTGTGGGATCTTACAGTGCAGAGGGAGCTTCACTGTGTTTAACATCGAGTGTGCGCGATGGGACAGAATGGAGGGAGCTTCGGTGATTTCTGACCATGGGAGTGTGTGATGGGATGGTGTCGAACCTGTCCCAGATGGAGACACCCGCCTTAATATAACAGATATGGTTATCATAAGCGGTACGGGGTGAAACATACCACTTTGAAATGTGGCGCCTGGTCTAAATCCATGCAGTTCAGACCCATGCACAGGCACAAGTGTTGTTTGGAGACCACCACTTCAGCCTCCCCAAGTAGCCCGTACCTATCCAGCCACATGGACTCCAGAGCTAGGACAGCTGGCCAGCACCTCTACTTCCTCAGGGGATTCTGCATGTCTCCTCTGACCCTCAGTGTTTTTTCCCAATGACCCAGGGAAAGTATTCCACTAGATGCATCATGCCTTGCTGTGACATCTACTTTGCTTTAGACTGATCTATCTGAGAAAAGTATACAATACATTTAAGTTTAATGTAGTATTCCGAGGAGGAGATACAGGAGCCTGAAGACACACACTCAACAATTCAGGAATTGTCCTCTGCCAGTAGATTTCTAAACAGTCTATGAACACCACATTTCTGCTTCTCTCTCGCTCACACACAAACCTTTCCTCAGAGAGGAAGTGACGTTCCACTTCAAACTTCACCTTCCACCCTTAACCCATGACCTCTCCTCACTGTCCCACTCAGCCCCACTGTGAAAAGCCCGCTTGCACTCACCCCAGCATAATTAATCTCACCTTGATCTTCCACGTTCTCGGGAATAAATTTCTAACCTATTGTAATTCAGATCCTCCAGGCCCGGCAACATCCTTGCCAATTTTCTCCGTACTCTTTCAATCTTTCCTCTGGGTAGGTGACCAAAACTGCGTAGAGTTAGATCATACCAAACTCTCAAACAACTTCGACATTTAAGTCTCATCACCTGTACTCAGTACTTTGATCGATGAAGGCCAATGGGCCAAAAGCTTACTTAACGTTCCTCTCTACCTTTGACGCCATTTTCAACAAATTATGGACCCACATTCCCAGATCCCTTTTTTCTACCGCACTCCTCAGTGCCCTCCCTCTCACTGCCTAAGACCCACCCTGGATGGTCCTCCCAACGTGGAACACCTCACACTTGTCTGCATTAAATGACACTTGCCACCCTCTAGCCCATTTTTCCAGCTAGTCCAGATCCTGCTGAAAGATTTGCTAGTCTTCCTCGCTGTCCACTGCACCCCTAATCTTGGTGTCATCCCCTGATTTGCTGATGCAGTTAACCGCATTATCATCTAGATCATTGATGTAGATGAGAAACAACAACCGACCCAGCTCTGATCTTTGCATCTGTCCACAGGTCACTGACCTCCAGTCAGAGAGGCAACTAACTACCGCCACTCTCTGGCTTCTCCCACACAGTGAATGTCTAATCTGCTACCTGATCTTGAATGCCAAGCGATTGAACAGCCCTGACCAACCTTCACTGTGGGACAATGTCAGGAGCCTTGCTGAAGTCCATGTAGACAACATCCACTGCCTTACCCTCATCCACTTTCCTGGTAACTTCCTCAAAAAACTCTGTAAGATTGGCTGGACACAACCTACCACGCATGAAGCCATGCTGACTATCCATAATCAGTCCCTGTCCAACCAAATACTCATATCTCTGTTCTCTTAGAATACCTTCCAATAACTTTCCCACTGCTGATGTTGGACTCAACAGCCTATAATTTCTGTTTTTATTCTTGGAGCCTCTCGGAACACCAGCCATCCTTCAATCCTCCGGTGCCACAGCCGTCCCGAAGGATGAGCTAAGTACCTTTGCTTTGGCCCCTGCAGTTTCTGCACTTGGTCCCAGCTGGTCCGAGGGTGCAACTTCTTGGGGCCCTGAGTGATTTGCCCATCCTCAGTTGCCTCAGGCCTGCAAACACCTACTCATCTGTAATCTGTATAGGGTTCATGACCTCACAGCGGCCTTGCTTCACGTCCACGGAAGTCCGTCTCCTGATGCAAAAAATCAATTTAAGATCTCCCCCGTCTCTTTTGTCTCCACGTATGCATTACCAGCCTAAACTTTCAGAGCACCAGTTTTGTCCCTTGCAACCCTTTTGCCCTTAAGCTATCTGTAGAAGCCCCTAGGATTCTCTGTCGCTTTGTCAGTTGGAGCAACCTCAAGCCTTCGTTTAGCCCTCTTGATTTCTCTTTCATTTCTTGTAACCCTCAAGTGCCTCATTTGCTCCTATCTGCCTATACCTGCTACACGCCTCCTTTTCCTTTTCTTAATCAGGGCCTCCATATCTCTCAAAAACCAAGGTCCCCTTAAACTGATGCCCTTGTCCTTTACTCTGACAAGCTTTGTACTCAGATATTAATTTTCGCAGGCCTCCCACTTACCAAGCGCACCTTTGCCAGAAACCAGCCTTACTAGTCAGGGAAAGTCACAGCACTGCCCCATCAGGGTGGACTTGAGAGCTCATCTTGTGAGGTTTTATGGGTGGAACTGACAATGAGGGACTACATTATAGACCACCCAACGGTCTGCAAGATTTAGAGGAACTAATTTCTAGCGAGGTCGCTGACTGTTGCAAGAAACATAAGTTTGATGATTTTAACTTCCCACATATTTACTGGGTCTCCCATACTGTGAAAGGACCAAATGGAACAGAGTTCATCACGCATTCAGGGAAGTTTCCTTAACTACATCAAAGTCCCAGTCAGATAGTGTGCATTACATGATCTATGAGGGAATGGGACGGGACAGTTTGAGCAGGGAAAAACTTTGCGTCTAGTGATCATAATGCCACTAGCTTCTTAGTAGTTATGGAAAAGGATAGCTGTGATCTATGGGTTCAGACCACTATGGTCCATTTTCAATCCACTGAGATGACGTTGATGGAGGTTGCCTTATGTGGGGATTTAGCATTGTCCCAACCCAGCTAGGTTAAAGTGTTGTAGGAGCTACATTCCAGTCATCTGGGCATGGTGAAGATAAACAGGTTGGCTCAGAGCTTTGTCTGGTGGCCTGGAACAGATCAGCAGCTTGCCACGGACTGCGCAGGGTGCCAGTCTGTCCAAAAGGTGCCGAGGGCAGTGCCTCTCCATCCCTGGGAAGGGCCTGCATTGCCCTGGCAGAGGATTCCTGCGGATTTTGCCCACCCATTCATGGGCACAAATTTCTTGGTGTTAGTGGATGCAGCTACAGAGTGGCCGGAAGAGTTCCCAATAGCTTCCACAACAGCCTGACGCACTGTTGGTGTGTTGGGGAGCCTCTTTACAGGGACACTTAGTCAGTGGCAGCGGACCACGGATTGTGGAGGGGCAGTGTCAGTCATTCCTAAAAATGGATGGAATAGACATGATCCAACCCAGCTACAAAAGACTTGCTGGGAAGGTTCATCCAAAGTCTGAAGAACGCACAGCGAACACACTGTACTAACACTGAACCAGATATCGCCAATTTCCCCCTTGCTTATCGCAATGCACAACCAACAACCCAGCAGCTATGCTGCCCCTGGGCCGCCCCTTGAGGATTCCCTCAAGCTCAATCTCAGAAGGTGTATGCAGGACAAACAGGTGAGATGGATTGAAGGCTCCTCAAACAAGGAGTTTTGATGTTTCAAAAGTGAGTATCGAGAGGATGAAGGACAGAACTGGACCACTCTCCGTCTGATATCATCGGGAGACGACACATCAACCTGTTGGACAGAGTCAACTCTTACAACTATCAGGGAGAGCGCCCCCGAACCTGAGATTGTTTCACAGCTAAGTGTAGTGATCCCTTAGTCAGGAAAGAGATTATCCCATCAGAGTAAGAAAACCTCCATCCATAGTGACTCAATCTTAAGACCTTTTAATCTTTAGTAATTAAAATTTAGGCCAGTTTAAAATTTACTGTGCTGTGGATGTCTGTCTATAGTAGTTGTATTATATAGTATACTGTGTATGGAGAGTTGAGATGCATTCTCAATTGAATCGGCGTTTATAGCTAAGCAGGTAGAAATAGTGTGCATTTAATATTTCAGTAATTTTGTAAATATACTGATTAAACATTCTTGTTTGTTTAAATAATTACAGATTATCTGTAAAAATTAACACATTGCATACGTCATGAAGCTACCACGTGATACGTGTGTGCCTCACTTAAAGTAAAAAAACAAAGTTGGACTCACATTCCCGCTCCTGTGTCATTCTTTTCATTAGTTTAATGTTTTGTCGTTACAAAACACAGCAGGTACCCATCTCCACTCTTCCCTCTTACCCGCTGTTGATCCATAGCCTCCTGAGCTGTAGTAGTTTTTGATTTATACTTTTAGCTGGTTAGGCACAACATCGTGGGCCAAATGGCCTGTTCCTGTACTTTACTGATCTCTGTTCTGTATGAGACCAAGGTAAACTGAATCGGCCAGTGTGTGGGAGACACCAACACTGGGGGCATAGCGGGCGTGAGGAAGGCTGTCAATATCTGCAGCAGGATCTGGATGAGCTGGGGAAATGGCAGATGGAATTTAATGCAGACAAGCATGATCGCACTTTGGGAATGTAAAGCAGGTTCAGACTCACACAGAGTACATAGGTTCAGTTCAAAATGATTCAGGAATTGTGGAATTATGTGAGTGTAGCAGATATTAATTCAATCCAGAACCAGTCTTCAGTGCTCAATGGAAATTGCAGGAAAGATAATCAGCTTGAACATAGTTTTGCTCTCTGTTTGCATGACTTATTTTTATATTCTGTACATTTGTTATTGTAATTCATAGTATTTTCTGTCTTACACTGTACTGCTGACACAAAACAACAAATTTCATGACATATTAAGGAAAGTTAGGAAAAGGGGAAGTACAACGAGATCTAGGTGTCCTTATTCATCAGTCACTGAAAGCAAGCATGCAGGTACAGCAGGCAGTGAAGAAAGCTAATGACATGCTGGCCTTTATAACTAGGGAAGTTCAGTATAGGAGCAAAGATGCCCTTCTGCAGCTGTTCAGGGCCCTGGTGAGACCCCACCTGGAGTATTGTGTGCAGTTTTGGTCTCCAAGTTTGAGGAAGGACATTCTCGCTGTTGAGGGAGTGCAGCGTAGGTTCACGAGGTTAATTCCCGGGATGGCGGGACTGTCATATGTTGAAAGATTGGTGCGACTGGGCTTGTATACACTGGAATTTAGAAGGATGAGAGGGGATCTGATTGAAACATATAAGTTTATTAAGGGATTGGACACACTAGAGGCAGGAAACATGTTCCCGATGTTGGGGGAGTCCAGAACCAGAGGCCACAGTTTAAGAATAAGGGGTCGGCCATTTAGAACGGAGTTCAGGAAAAACTTTTTCACCCAGAAAGTAGTGGATATGTGGAATGCTCTGCCCCAGAAGGCAGTGGAGGCCAAGTCTCTGGATGCTTTCAAGAGAGAGTTAGATAGAGCTCTTATAGATAGCGGGGTGACGGGATATGGGGAGAGGGCAGGAATGGGGTACTGATTGTGGACGATCAGCCATGATCACAGTGAATGGCGGTGCTGTCTAGAAGGGCAGAATGGCCTACTCCTGCACCTATTGTCTATATGTAGAGTTACTAAACCTGATTCTGAAAAGAACAGCTTTGCAATCAAAGTTCAAAGTAAATTTATTAACAAAGTACGTATACATCACCATATACTACCCTGAGACTCATTTTCATACAAGCATTCACATGAAAATGAAGCGCGATACAACTTACAAAAAATTTACATGTAAATAAAGACCGACAAACAGCCGACGTGCAAAGAAAGACCAATTGTGCAGAAATGGTCTCCTTTCTCCACAAGCTGTTTGGGAATGTTCATCTATTTTGTGTCTTAATGATATTACTTCTAATAACAGTGATAAATGAATTTAACATCACAACAGTAGTAAAACAGAAATACATTCTTAATTAAAGTAACCGTGGACTATTGGAAATACAGAAACAATTACAGAGCCACTTCCCAGGAATCTGAATGTGTCTTTCATTGCTTGGATTAAACCCATTATTACACTCAATCGATGAGAAATAATGAAAGATGAAAGAGTAATACGTTACTGATAATAAACCTGATTCTCATTGACAGATACACAGTCTGATTGATTCTACTACAGTGGTCTGGTTCATATTTTTACTGTTATGCTGTACGAGCAGTCTGTTCTGTTTTCGGCTTGTTTGGGTTATTGTTGAAGATAAGGGATGAGGAAAAATGTGTGCCATCCAGTTAGGACGGTAGAGCCAAGGGGAGGCTTCTCTGGTTGGCCTTGAGGCTTTTGTTCGGCAGGAGGTGAAGAGAGAAGCCACTGGAGAGAACAGAACGTAGGATTCGACCCGGAGGGCACCGCGGTTCGACGGAGCCAGGGGCGAGATCAATCGGGGAACAGTGAACGTACTGAAACTTTGAGCTCCAACTTGTGCACATTTGACTGTTATATTAAAATGGGCCCACTTCTTTTTGGTTTTATTTACTAACCCTCCAGTTAAGATTCATGAATATAATTCCTTTAATCCTATGCAGTGTACTGTCTGTTATTTTGTGGCACTAGTTTGTAACAGGGTAGCAGATTACACGGCATCCACCGGGGTTTGAGGTGGGGGAGCCATCTCAATCTCATGAGTTTGGTGGAACAGGACAGTGTTTTCCCTGGACTCATGCAGCCAAGGAAACCGCGGGTTTCATGAATCATATTTCATTGATAATTTAATCTTGAATTCCCCACCGCCATCACACAACCCACTGAAACCTCACACTCCCCACCACAACCCATGAACACTTCACACATCGTCCATCACCCTGTGATACGTTGGACAAACACAGTCTGAGATCTTCCCTCTCAGTTATTTCCCTTGTCACATTTGCTCTTGGACAGGATTTGCTTGCAGGGGAGCTGTTTCCTCAGTATCTCACGTATCTGTGGACCAGGGATGTCGATGGGGAGCGACGGGTGAAGAAATACGGTTAGACCGCACGGTGTGGGGCATCAGGACAGCAGAGAGACCCTCCTCTCATCACCCACAAAATCCATCACTTACCACCAGGAGATTCCCTTCTTTACACCAAGAACTACACTCCCTATACACCAGGAAAATTCAATTCCTCAGAAATCACCATCAACCCCTCCCCAAACCCCATCCCTTCACCAGGAAAATCTGCTCCTCCAAACATCCCACAACAAGGACCCACCTTCTCTCGGGATCAGAGAAATTCCGATGCTCCAAACTGGGGACAGACCATCCCTGAAAAGGAATCAGCTTTTCCCTCGGACCAAAAACCTTTCCCTCAAACTCAGACCAGAGAATGTCGCACCCCCTCAAACAGGGGTTTGTCGTTATCCCCTGATACCAGGAAATGCCTCTCACACCCCAGCCCCTGGACAGGGAATAACCCCTACCCCAACACCAGGAAAAGCCTCTCAGATCAGGGGACTCTCCTCACCCACTGAGACTGACCAATGTACTCAGGAAGAAGCCACTTAGAGGAATGGTGGAACCACAAAGGGACAATGATAACGGTAAATCTTTGGAAGTGTTGTATAATCGTGTACAATTATAGTTGTATAAAAGTGTTTTGCTTTATGACAACTGATGGACCACCAAGAGGACCGGAACCTGGTCGTGGTTTGAAGACTTGTGTGGCTCACTGTCCATTTAGCTTGGAGTCCGGGCCTTGTGCCTTCGCTCATGGTAGGGTTGACCATGCCAAACAGGTCAAAAGGGAAGAGACCAGGTAAGACTGGTCCACCAGTCCTTTAGATTTGGGGGTATGGCTCAGAGCTAAAAGCCCTGACGGGTCAAACAAATCATAATGGAAATAGAAACAACAGATGCAACATCAGTCCGGGACAATGGTGTGAGGTGCGGAGCACTGATGGGGGAGGGGGGGTCACTGATGAGGGGAACGGGACAAGATTGGAAGTGATAAAGGGAACAAGGACGGGGGGAGTCAGTGACGGGGTGTCGGTGATACGGGGACGTGGTCAGTGACGGTGTGTCGGTGATACGGAGGGGTCAGTGACGGAGTGTCAGTGATACGGGGATGTGGTCAGTGACGGGGTGTCGGTGATACGGGGATGTGGTCAGTAACGGGGTGTCGGTGATACGGGGGGTCAGTGACGGGGTGTCGGTGATACGGGGGGTTAGTGACGGGGTGTCGGTGATACGGGGATGTGGTCAGTGACGGGGTGTCGGTGATACGGGGATGTGGTCAGTGACGGGGTGTCGGTGATTCGCGGATGTGGTCAGTGACGGGGTGTCGGTGATACGGGGATGTGGTCAGTGACGGGGTGTCGGTGATACGGGGGGTCAGTGACGGGGTGTCGGTGATACGGGGGGGTCAGTGACGGGGTGTCGGTGATACGGGAGGGTCAGTGACGGGGTGTCGGTGATACGGGGATGTGGTCAGTGACGGGGTGTCGGTGATACGGGGATGTGGTCAGTGACGGGGTGTCGGTGATACGGGGATGTGGTCAGTGACGGGGTGTCGGTGATACGGGGGGGTCAGTGACGGGGTGTCGGTGATACGGGGATGTGGTCAGTGACGGGGTGTCGGTGATACGGGGATGTGGTCAGTGACGGGGTGTTGGTTGTACGGGGATGTGGTCAGTGACAGGGTGTCGGTGATACGGGGATGTGGTCAGTGACGGGGTGTCGGTAATACGGGGATGTGGTCAGTGACGGGGTGTCGAGTGATACGGGGGGTCAGTGACGGGGTGTCGATGATACGGAGGGGTCAGTGACGGGGTGTCGGTGATAGGGGATGTGGTCAGTGACGGGGTGTCGGTGATACGGGGATGTGGTCAGTGACGGGGTGTCGGTGATACAGGGATGTGGTCAGTACAGGGTGTCGGTGATACGGGGATGTGGTCAGTGACGGGGTGTCGGTAATACGGGGATGTGGTCAGTGACGGGGTGTCGATGATACGGGGATGTGGTCAGTGACGGGGTGTCGGTGATACGGGGATGTGGTCAGTGACGGGGTGTCGGTGAGACGGGGATGTGGTCAGTGACGGGGTGTCGGTGATACGGGGATGTGGTCAGTGACGGGGTGTCGGTGATACGGGGGGTCAGTGACGGGGTGTCGGTGATACGGGGATGTGGTCAGTGACGGGGTGTCAGAGATACGGGGATGTGGTCAGTGACGGTGTGTCGGTGATACGGGGCTGAGGTCAGTGACTGGGTGTCGGTGATACGGGGATGTGGTCAGTGACGGGGTGTCGGTGATACGGGGGGTTCAGTGACGGGGTGACGGTGATACGGGGATGTGGTCAGTGACGGGGTGTCGGTGATACGGGGATTTGGACAATGACGGAGTGTCGGTGATACGGGGGGGTCAGTGACGGGGTGTCGGTGATAGGGGGATGTGGTCAGTGACGGTGTGTCGGTGATACGGAGGGGTCAGTGACGGAGTGTCGGTGATACGGGGATGTGGTCAGTGACAGGGTGTCGGTGATACGAGGATGTGGTCAGTGACGGGGTGTCGGTGATACGGGGATGTGGTCAGTGACGGGGTGTCGGTGATACGGGGGGTTAGTGACGGGGTGTCGGTGATACGGGGGGGGTCAGTGACGGGGTGTCGGTGATACGGGGATGTGGTCAGTGACGGGGTGTCGGTGATACGGGGATGTGGTCAGTGACGGGGTGTCGGTGATTCGCAGATGTGGTCACTGACGGGGTGTCGGTGATACGGGGATGTGGTCAGTGACGGGGTGTCGGTGATACGGGGGTTCAGTGACGGGGTGTCGGTGATACGGGGGGGTCAGTGACGGGGTGTCGGTGATACGGGGGTGTCGGTGATACGGGGGGGTCAGTGACGGGGTGTCGGTGATACGGGGGGGTCAGTGACGGGGTGTCGGTGATACGGGGATGTGGTCAGTGACGGGGTGTCGGTGATACGGGGATGTGGTCAGTGACGGGGTGTCGGTGATACGGGGATGTGGTCAGTGACGGGGTGTCGGTGATACGGGGATGTGGTCAGTGACGGGGTGTCGGTGATATGGGGGGGTCAGTGACGGGGTGTCAGTGATACGGGGGGGTCAGTGACGGGGTGTCGGTGATACGGGGATGTGGTCAGTGACGGGGTGTCGGTGATACGGGGATGTGGTCAGTGACGGGGTGTTGGTTGTACGGGGATGTGGTCAGTGACAGGGTGTCGGTGATACGGGGATGTGGTCAGTGACGGGGTGTCGGTGATACGGAGGGGTCAGTGACGGGGTGTCGGTGATACGTGGATGTGGTCAGTGATGGCGTGTCGGTGATACGGGGATGTGTCAGTGACGGAGCGTCGGTGATACGGGGGTTCAGTGACGGGGTGTCGGTGATACGGGGATGTGGTCAGTGACGGGGTCTCGGTAATACGGGGATGTGGTCAGTGACGGGGTGTCGGTGATACGGGGATGTGGTCAGTGACGGGGTGTAGGTGATACGGGGATGTGGTCAGTGACGGGGTGTCGGTGATACGGGGGGGTCAGTGACGGGGTGTCGGTGATACGGGGGGGTCAGTGACGGGGTGTCGGTGATACGGGGATGTGGTCAGTGACGGGGTGTTGGTTGTACGGGGATGTGGTCAGTGACGGGGTGTCGGTGATACGGGGATGTGGTCAGTGACGGGGTGTCGGTAATACGGGGATGTGGTCAGTGACGGGGTGTCGAGTGATACGGGGGGTCAGTGACGGGGTGTCGATGATACGGAGGGGTCAGTGACGGGGTGTCGGTGATACGGGGATGTGGTCAGTGACGGGGTGTCGGTGATACGGGGATGTGGTCAGTGACGGGGTGTCGGTGATACGGGGGGGTCAGTGACGAGGTGTCGGTGATACGGGGGGGCAGTGACGGAGTGTCGGTGATACGGGGATGTGGTCAGTGACGGAGTGTCGGTGATACGGGGGGTTCAGTGACGGGGTGTCGGTGATACGGGGATGTGGTCAGTGACGGGGTGTCGGTGATACGGGGATGTGGTCAGTGACGGGGTGTCGGTGATACGGGGATGTGGTCAGTGACGGGGTGTCGGTGATACGGGGATGTGGTCAGTGACGGGGTGTCGGTGATACGTGGATGTGGTCAGTGATGGCGTGTCGGTGATACGGGGATGTGTCAGTGACGGAGCGTCGGTGATACGGGGGTTCAGTGACGGGGTGTCGGTGATACGGGGATGTGGTCAGTGACGGGGTCTCGGTGATACGGGGATGTGGTCAGTGACGGGGTGTCGATGATACGGGGATGTGGACAATGACGGGGTGGTGATACGGGGATGTGGTCAGTGACGGGGTGTCGGTGATACGGGGGGGGTCAGTGACAGGGTGTCGGTGATACGGGGATGTGGTCAGTGACGGGGTGTCGGTAATACGGGGATGTGGTCAGTGACGGGGTGTCGAGTGATACGGGGGGTCAGTGACGGGGTGTCGATGATACGGAGGGGTCAGTGACGGGGTGTCGGTGATAGGGGATGTGGTCAGTGACGGGGTGTCGGTGATACGGGGATGTGGTCAGTGACGGGGTGTCGGTGATACAGGGATGTGGTCAGTACAGGGTGTCGGTGATACGGGGATGTGGTCAGTGACGGGGTGTCGGTAATACGGGGATGTGGTCAGTGACGGGGTGTCGATGATACGGGGATGTGGTCAGTGACGGGGTGTCGGTGATACGGGGATGTGGTCAGTGACGGGGTGTCGGTGAGACGGGGATGTGGTCAGTGACGGGGTGTCGGTGATACGGGGATGTGGTCAGTGACGGGGTGTCGATGATACGGGGGGTCAGTGACGGGGTGTCGGTGATACGGGGATGTGGTCAGTGACGGGGTGTCAGAGATACGGGGATGTGGTCAGTGACGGTGTGTCGGTGATACGGGGCTGAGGTCAGTGACTGGGTGTCGGTGATACGGGGATGTGGTCAGTGACGGGGTGTCGGTGATACGGGGGGTTCAGTGACGGGGTGACGGTGATACGGGGATGTGGTCAGTGACGGGGTGTCGGTGATACGGGGATTTGGACAATGACGGAGTGTCGGTGATACGGGGGGGTCAGTGACGGGGTGTCGGTGATAGGGGGATGTGGTCAGTGACGGTGTGTCGGTGATACGGAGGGGTCAGTGACGGAGTGTCGGTGATACGGGGATGTGGTCAGTGACGGGGTGTCGGTGATACGAGGATGTGGTCAGTGACGGGGTGTCGGTGATACGGGGATGTGGTCAGTGACGGGGTGTCGGTGATACGGGGGGTTAGTGACGGGGTGTCGGTGATACGGGGGGGGGTCAGTGACGGGGTGTCGGTGATACGGGGATGTGGTCAGTGACGGGGTGTCGGTGATACGGGGATGTGGTCAGTGACGGGGTGTCGGTGATACGGGGATATGGTCAGTGACGGGGTGTCGGTGATTCGCGGATGTGGTCACTGACGGGGTGTCGGTGATACGGGGATGTGGTCAGTGACGGGGTGTCGGTGATACGGGGGGTCAGTGACGGGGTGTCGGTGATACGGGGGGGTCAGTGACGGGGTGTCGGTGATACGGGGGTGTCGGTGATACGGGGGGGTCAGTGACGGGGTGTCGGTGATACGGGGGGGTCAGTGACGGGGTGTCGGTGATACGGGGATGTGGTCAGTGACGGGGTGTCGGTGATACGGGGATGTGGTCAGTGACGGGGTGTCGGTGATACGGGGATGTGGTCAGTGACGGGGTGTCGGTGATACGGGGATGTGGTCAGTGACGGGGTGTCGGTGATACGGGGATGTGGTCAGTGACGGTGTGTCAGTGATACGGGGGGGTCAGTGACGGGGTGTCGGTGATACGGGGATGTGGTCAGTGACGGGGTGTCGGTGATACGGGGATGTGGTCAGTGACGGGGTGTTGGTTGTACGGGGATGTGGTCAGTGACAGGGTGTCGGTGATACGGGGATGTGGTCAGTGACGGGGTGTCGGTGATACGGGGGGTTAGTGACGGGGTGTCGGTGATACGGGGATGTGGTCAGTGACGGGGTGTCGGTGATACGGGGATGTGGTCAGTGACGTGGTGTCGGTGATTCGCGGATGTGGTCAGTGACGGGGTGTCGGTGATACGGGGATGTGGTCAGTGACGGGGTGTCGGTGATACGGGGGGTCAGTGACGGGGTGTCGGTGATACGGGGGGGTCAGTGACGGGGTGTCGGTGATACGGGAGGGTCAGTGACGGGGTGTCGGTGATACGGGGATGTGGTCAGTGACGGGGTGTCGGTGATACGGGGATGTGGTCAGTGACGGGGTGTCGGTGATACGGGGATGTGGTCAGTGACGGGGTGTCGGTGATACGGGGGGGTCAGTGACGGGGTGTCGGTGATAAGGGGGGGTCAGTGACGGGGTGTCGGTGATACGGGGATGTGGTCAGTGACGGGGTGTCGGTGATACGGGGATGTGGTCAGTGACGGGGTGTTGGTTGTACGGGGATGTGGTCAGTGACAGGGTGTCGGTGATACGGGGATGTGGTCAGTGACGGGGTGTCGGTAATACGGGGATGTGGTCAGTGACGGGGTGTCGAGTGATACGGGGGGTCAGTGACGGGGTGTCGATGATACGGAGGGGTCAGTGACGGGGTGTCGGTGATAGGGGATGTGGTCAGTGACGGGGTGTCAGTGATACGGGGATGTGGTCAGTGACGGGGTGTCGGTGATACAGGGATGTGGTCAGTACAGGGTGTCGGTGATACGGGGATGTGGTCAGTGACGGGATGTCGGTAATACGGGGATGTGGTCAGTGACGGGGTGTCGATGATACGGGGATGTGGTCAGTGACGGGGTGTCGGTGATACGGGGATGTGGTCAGTGACGGGGTGTCGGTGAGACGGGGATGTGGTCAGTGACGGGGTGTCGGTGATACGGGGATGTGGTCAGTGACGGGGTGTCGGTGATACGGGGGGTCAGTGACGGGGTGTCGGTGATACGGGGATGTGGTCAGTGACGGGGTGTCAGAGATACGGGGATGTGGTCAGTGACGGTGTGTCGGTGATACGGGGCTGAGGTCAGTGACTGGGTGTCGGTGATACGGGGATGTGGTCAGTGACGGGGTGTCGGTGATACGGGGGGGCAGTGACGGAGTGTCGGTGATACGGGGATGTGGTCAGTGACGGGGTGTCGGTGATACGGGGGGTTCAGTGACGGGGTGACGGTGATACGGGGATGTGGTCAGTGACGGGGTGTCGGTGATACGGGGATTTGGACAATGACGGAGTGTCGGTGATACGGGGGGGTCAGTGACGGGGTGTCGGTGATACGGGGGAGGTCAGTGACGGGGTGTCGGTGATACGGGGATGTGGTCAGTGACGGGGTGTCGGTGATACGGGGATGTGGTCAGTGACGGGGTGTCGGTGATTCGCGGATGTGGTCACTGACGGGGTGTCGGTGATACGGGGATGTGGTCAGTGACGGGGTGTCGGTGATACGGGGATGTGGTCAGTGACGGGGTGTCGGTGATACGGGGGGGTCAGTGACGGGGTGTCGGTGATACGGGGGTGTCGGTGATACGGGGGGGGTCTGTGACGGGGTGTCGGTGATACGGGGGGGTCAGTGACGGGGTGTCGGTGATACGGGGATGTGGTCAGTGACGGGGTGTCGGTGATACGGGGATGTGGTCAGTGACGGGGTGTCGGTGATACGGGGATGTGGTCAGTGACGGGGTGTCGGTGATACGGGGATGTGGTCAGTGACGGGGTGTCGGTGATATGGGGGGGTCAGTGACGGGGTGTCAGTGATACGGGGGGGTCAGTGACGGGGTGTCGGTGATACGGGGATGTGGTCAGTGACGGGGGTGTCGGTGATACGGGGATGTGGTCAGTGACGGGGTGTTGGTTGTACGGGGATGTGGTCAGTGACAGGGTGTCGGTGATACGGGGATGTGGTCAGTGACGGGGTGTCGGTGATACGGAGGGGTCAGTGACGGGGTGTCGGTGATACGTGGATGTGGTCAGTGATGGCGTGTCGGTGATACGGGGATGTGTCAGTGACGGAGCGTCGGTGATACGGGGGTTCAGTGACGGGGTGTCGGTGATACGGGGATGTGGTCAGTGACGGGGTCTCGGTAATACGGGGATGTGGTCAGTGACGGGGTGTCGGTGATACGGGGATGTGGTCAGTGACGGGGTGTCGGTGATACGGGGATGTGGTCAGTGACGGGGTGTCGGTGATACGGGGGGGTCAGTGACGGGGTGTCGGTGATACGGGGGGGTCAGTGACGGGGTGTCGGTGATACGGGGATATGGTCAGTGACGGGGTGTTGGTTGTACGGGGATGTGGTCAGTGACAGGGTGTCGGTGATACGGGGATGTGGTCAGTGACGGGGTGTCGGTAATACGGGGATGTGGTCAGTGACGGGGTGTCGAGTGATACGGGGGGTCAGTGACGGGGTGTCGATGATACGGAGGGGTCAGTGACGGGGTGTCGGTGATACGGGGATGTGGTCAGTGACGGGGTGTCGGTGATACGGGGATGTGGTCAGTGACGGGGAGTCGGTGATACGGGGGGGTCAGTGACGAGGTGTCGGTGATACGGGGGGGCAGTGACGGAGTGTCGGTGATACGGGGATGTGGTCAGTGACGGAGTGTCGGTGATACGGGGGGTTCAGTGACGGGGTGTCGGTGATACGGGGATGTGGTCAGTGACGGGGTGTTGGTTGTACGGGGATGTGGTCAGTGACAGGGTGTCGGTGATACGGGGATGTGGTCAGTGACGAGGTGTCGGTGATACGGAGGGGTCAGTGACGGGGTGTCGGTGATACGGGGATGTGGTCAGTGACGGGGTGTCGGTGATACGGGGATGTGGTCAGTGACGGGGTGTCGGTGATACGGGGATGTGGTCAGTGACGGGGTGTCGGTGATACGTGGATGTGGTCAGTGATGGCGTGTCGGTGATACGGGGATGTGTCAGTGACGGAGCGTCGGTGATACGGGGGTTCAGTGACGGGTTGTCGGTGATACGGGGATGTGGTCAGTGACGGGGTCTCGGTGATACGGGGATGTGGTCAGTGACGGGGTGTCGATGATACGGGGATGTGGACAATGACGGGGTGGTGATACGGGGATGTGGTCAGTGACGGGGTGTCGGTGATACGGGGGGATCAGTGACAGGGTGTCGGTGATACGGGGATGTGGTCAGTGACGGGGTGTCGGTAATACGGGGATGTGGTCAGTGACGGGGTGTCGAGTGATACGGGGGGTCAGTGACGGGGTGTCGATGATACGGAGGGGTCAGTGACGGGGTGTCGGTGATAGGGGATGTGGTCAGTGACGGGGTGTCGGTGATACGGGGATGTGGTCAGTGACGGGGTGTCGGTGATACAGGGATGTGGTCAGTACAGGGTGTCGGTGATACGGGGATGTGGTCAGTGACGGGGTGTCGGTAATACGGGGATGTGGTCAGTGACGGGGTGTCGATGATACGGGGATGTGGTCAGTGACGGGGTGTCGGTGATACGGGGATGTGGTCAGTGACGGGGTGTCGGTGAGACGGGGATGTGGTCAGTGACGGGGTGTCGGTGATACGGGGATGTGGTCAGTGACGGGGTGTCAGAGATACGGGGATGTGGTCAGTGACGGTGTGTCGGTGATACGGGGCTCAGGTCAGTGACTGGGTGTCGGTGATACGGGGATGTGGTCAGTGACGGGGTGTCGGTGATACGGGGGGGCAGTGACGGAGTGTCGGTGATACGGGGATGTGGTCAGTGACGGGGTGTCGGTGATACGGGGGGTTCAGTGACGGGGTGACGGTGATACGGGGATGTGGTCAGTGACGGGGTGTCGGTGATACGGGGATTTGGACAATGACGGAGTGTCGGTGATACGGGGGGGTCAGTGACGGGGTGTCGGTGATAGGGGGATGTGGTCAGTGACGGTGTGTCGGTGATACGGAGGGGTCAGTGACGGAGTGTCGGTGATACGGGGATGTGGTCAGTGACGGGGTGTCGGTGATACGAGGATGTGGTCAGTGACGGGGTGTCGGTGATACGGGGATGTGGTCAGTGACGGGGTGTCGGTGATACGGGGGGTTAGTGACGGGGTGTCGGTGATACGGGGGGGTCAGTGACGGGGTGTCGGTGATACGGGGATGTGGTCAGTGACGGGGTGTCGGTGATACGGGGATGTGGTCAGTGACGGGGTGTCGGTGATTCGCGGATGTGGTCAGTGACGGGGAGTCGGTGATACGGGGGGGTCAGTGACGAGGTGTCGGTGATACGGGGGGGCAGTGACGGAGTGTCGGTGATACGGGGATGTGGTCAGTGACGGAGTGTCGGTGATACGGGGGGTTCAGTGACGGGGTGTCGGTGATACGGGGATGTGGTCAGTGACGGGGTGTTGGTTGTACGGGGATGTGGTCAGTGACAGGGTGTCGGTGATACGGGGATGTGGTCAGTGACGAGGTGTCGGTGATACGGAGGGGTCAGTGACGGGGTGTCGGTGATACGGGGATGTGGTCAGTGACGGGGTGTCGGTGATACGGGGATGTGGTCAGTGACGGGGTGTCGGTGATACGGGGATGTGGTCAGTGACGGGGTGTCGGTGATACGTGGATGTGGTCAGTGATGGCGTGTCGGTGATACGGGGATGTGTCAGTGACGGAGCGTCGGTGATACGGGGGTTCAGTGACGGGTTGTCGATGATACGGGGATGTGGACAATGACGGGGTGGTGATACGGGGATGTGGTCAGTGACGGGGTGTCGGTGATACGGGGGGGATCAGTGACAGGGTGTCGGTGATACGGGGATGTGGTCAGTGACGGGGTGTCGGTAATACGGGGATGTGGTCAGTGACGGGGTGTCGAGTGATACGGGGGGTCAGTGACGGGGTGTCGATGATACGGAGGGGTCAGTGACGGGGTGTCGGTGATAGGGGATGTGGTCAGTGACGGGGTGTCGGTGATACGGGGATGTGGTCAGTGACGGGATGTCGGTGATACAGGGATGTGGTCAGTACAGGGTGTCGGTGATACGGGGATGTGGTCAGTGACGGGGTGTCGGTAATACGGGGATGTGGTCAGTGACGGGGTGTCGATGATACGGGGATGTGGTCAGTGACGGGGTGTCGGTGATACGGGGATGTGGTCAGTGACGGGGTGTCGGTGAGACGGGGATGTGGTCAGTGACGGGGTGTCGGTGATACGGGGATGTGGTCAGTGACGGGGTGTCGATGATACGGGGGGTCAGTGACGGGGTGTCGGTGATACGGGGATGTGGTCAGTGACGGGGTGTCAGAGATACGGGGATGTGGTCAGTGACGGTGTGTCGGTGATACGGGGCTCAGGTCAGTGACTGGGTGTCGGTGATACGGGGATGTGGTCAGTGACGGGGTGTCGGTGATACGGGGGGGCAGTGACGGAGTGTCGGTGATACGGGGATGTGGTCAGTGACGGGGTGTCGGTGATACGGGGGGTTCAGTGACGGGGTGACGGTGATACGGGGATGTGGTCAGTGACGGGGTGTCGGTGATACGGGGATTTGGACAATGACGGAGTGTCGGTGATACGGGGGGGTCAGTGACGGGGTGTCGGTGATAGGGGGATGTGGTCAGTGACGGTGTGTCGGTGATACGGAGGGGTCAGTGACGGAGTGTCGGTGATACGGGGATGTGGTCAGTGACGGGGTGTCGGTGATACGAGGATGTGGTCAGTGACGGGGTGTCGGTGATACGGGGATGTGGTCAGTGACGGGGTGTCGGTGATACGGGGGGTTAGTGACGGGGTGTCGGTGATACGGGGGGGTCAGTGACGGGGTGTCGGTGATACGGGGATGTGGTCAGTGACGGGGTGTCGGTGATACGGGGATGTGGTCAGTGACGGGGTGTCGGTGATTCGCGGATGTGGTCACTGACGGGGTGTCGGTGATACGGGGATGTGGTCAGTGACGGGGTGTCGGTGATACGGGGGGTCAGTGACGGGGTGTCGGTGATACGGGGGGGTCAGTGACGGGGTGTCGGTGATACGGGGGTGTCGGTGATACGGGGGGGTCAGTGACGGGGTGTCGGTGATACGGGGGGGTCAGTGACGGGGTGTCGGTGATACGGGGATGTGGTCAGTGACGGGGTGTCGGTGATACGGGGAAGTGGTCAGTGACGGGGTGTCGGTGATACGGGGATGTGGTCAGTGACGGGGTGTCGGTGATACGGGGATGTGGTCAGTGACGGGGTGTCGGTGATACGGGGGGGTCAGTGACGGTGTGTCAGGGATACGGGGGGGTCAGTGACGGGGTGTCGGTGATACGGGGTTGTGGTCAGTGACAGGGTGTCGGTGATACGGGGATGTGGTCAGTGACGGGGTGTCGGTGATACGGAGGGGTCAGTGACGGGGTGTCGGTGATTCGGGGATGTGGTCAGTGACGGGGTGTCGGTGATACGGGGATGTGGTCAGTGACGGGTTGTCGGTGATACGGGGATGTGGTCAGTGACGGGGTGTCGGTGATACGTGGATGTGGTCAGTGATGGCGTGTCGGTGATACGGGGATGTGTCAGTGACGGAGCGTCGGTGATACGGGGGTTCAGTGACGGGGTGTCGGTGATACGGGGATGTGGTCAGTGACGGGGTCTCGGTGATACGGGGATGTGGTCAGTGACGGGGTGTCGATGATACGGGGATGTGGACAATGACGGGGTGGTGATTCGGGGATGTGGTCAGTGACGGGGTGTCGGTGATACGTGGATGTGGTCAGTGATGGCGTGTCGGTGATACGGGGATGTGTCAGTGACGGAGCGTCGGTGATACGGGGGTTCAGTGACGGGTTGTCGGTGATACGGGGATGTGGTCAGTGACGGGGTCTCGGTGACACGGGGATGTGGTCAGTGACGGGGTGTCGATGATACGGGGATGTGGACAATGACGGGGTGGTGATACGGGGATGTGGTCAGTGACGGGGTGTCGGTGATACGGGGGGGATCAGTGACAGGGTGTCGGTGATACGGGGATGTGGTCAGTGACGGGGTGTCGGTAATACGGGGATGTGGTCAGTGACGGGGTGTCGAGTGATACGGGGGGTCAGTGACGGGATGTCGATGATACGGAGGGGTCAGTGACGGGGTGTCGGTGATAGGGGATGTGGTCAGTGACGGGGTGTCGGTGATACGGGGATGTGGTCAGTGACGGGGTGTCGGTGATACAGGGATGTGGTCAGTACAGGGTGTCGGTGATACGGGGATGTGGTCAGTGACGGGGTGTCGGTAATACGGGGATGTGGTCAGTGACGGGGTGTCGATGATACGGGGATGTGGTCAGTGACGGGGTGTCGGTGATACGGGGATGTGGTCAGTGACGGGGTGTCGGTGAGACGGGGATGTGGTCAGTGACGGGGTGTCGGTGATACGGGGATGTGGTCAGTGACGGGGTGTCGATGATACGGGGGGTCAGTGACGGGGTGTCGGTGATACGGGGATGTGGTCAGTGACGGGGTGTCAGAGATACGGGGATGTGGTCAGTGACGGTGTGTCGGTGATACGGGGCTCAGGTCAGTGACTGGGTGTCGGTGATACGGGGATGTGGTCAGTGACGGGGTGTCGGTGATACGGGGGGGCAGTGACGGAGTGTCGGTGATACGGGGATGTGGTCAGTGACGGGGTGTCGGTGATACGGGGGGTTCAGTGACGGGGTGACGGTGATACGGGGATGTGGTCAGTGACGGGGTGTCGGTGATACGGGGATTTGGACAATGACGGAGTGTCGGTGATACGGGGGGGTCAGTGACGGGGTGTCGGTGATAGGGGGATGTGGTCAGTGACGGTGTGTCGGTGATACGGAGGGGTCAGTGACGGAGTGTCGGTGATACGGGGATGTGGTCAGTGACGGGGTGTCGGTGATACGAGGATGTGGTCAGTGACGGGGTGTCGGTGATACGGGGATGTGGTCAGTGACGGGGTGTCGGTGATACGGGGGGTTAGTGACCGGGTGTCGGTGATACGGGGGGGTCAGTGACGGGGTGTCGGTGATACGGGGATGTGGTCAGTGACGGGGTGTCGGTGATACGGGGATGTGGTCAGTGACGGGGTGTCGGTGATTCGCGGATGTGGTCACTGACGGGGTGTCGGTGATACGGGGATGTGGTCAGTGACGGGGTGTCGGTGATACGGGGGGTCAGTGACGGGGTGTCGGTGATACGGGGGGGGTCAGTGACGGGGTGTCGGTGATACGGGGGTGTCGGTGATACGGGGGGGTCAGTGACGGGGTGTCGGTGATACGGGGGGGTCAGTGACGGGGTGTCGGTGATACGGGGATGTGGTCAGTGACGGGGTGTCGGTGATACGGGGATGTGGTCAGTGACGGGGTGTCGGTGATACGGGGATGTGGTCAGTGACGGGGTGTCGGTGATACGGGGATGTGGTCAGTGACGGGGTGTCGGTGATACGGGGGGGTCAGTGACGGTGTGTCAGGGATACGGGGGGGTCAGTGACGGGGTGTCGGTGATACGGGGTTGTGGTCAGTGACGGGGTGTCGGTGATACGGGGATGTGGTCAGTGACGGGGTGTTGGTTGTACGGGGATGTGGTCAGTGACAGGGTGTCGGTGATACGGGGATGTGGTCAGTGACGGGGTGTCGGTGATACGGAGGGGTCAGTGACGGGGTGTCGGTGATTCGGGGATGTGGTCAGTGACGGGGTGTCGGTGATACGGGGATGTGGTCAGTGACGGGTTGTCGGTGATACGGGGATGTGGTCAGTGACGGGGTGTCGGTGATACGTGGATGTGGTCAGTGATGGCGTGTCGGTGATACGGGGATGTGTCAGTGACGGAGCGTCGGTGATACGGGGGTTCAGTGACGGGGTGTCGGTGATACGGGGATGTGGTCAGTGACGGGGTCTCGGTGATACGGGGATGTGGTCAGTGACGGGGTGTCGATGATACGGGGATGTGGACAATGACGGGGTGGTGATTCGGGGATGTGGTCAGTGACGGGGTGTCGGTGATACGGGGGGGGTCAGTGACAGGGTGTCGGTGATACGGGGATGTGGTCAGTGACGGGGTGTCGGTAATACGGGGATGTGGTCAGTGACGGGGTGTCGAGTGATACGGGGGGTCAGTGACGGGGTGTCGATGATACGGAGGGGTCAGTGACGGGGTGTCGGTGATAGGGGATGTGGTCAGTGACGGGGTGTCGGTGATACGGGGATGTGGTCAGTGACGGGGTGTCGGTGATACAGGGATGTGGTCAGTACAGGGTGTCGGTGATACGGGGATGTGGTCAGTGACGGGGTGTCGGTAATACGGGGATGTGGTCAGTGACGGGGTGTCGATGATACGGGGATGTGGTCAGTGACGGGGCGTCGGTGATACGGGGATGTGGTCAGTGACGGGGTGTCGGTGAGACGGGGATGTGGTCAGTGACGGGGTGTCGGTGATACGGGGATGTGGTCAGTGACGGGGTGTCGGTGATACGGGGGGTCAGTGACGGGGTGTCGGTGATACGGGGATGTGGTCAGTGACGGGGTGTCAGAGATACGGGGATGTGGTCAGTGACGGTGTGTCGGTGATACGGGGCTGAGGTCAGTGACTGGGTGTCGGTGATACGGGGATGTGGTCAGTGACGGTGTGTCGGTGATACGGGGGGGCAGTGACGGAGTGTCGGTGATACGGGGATGTGGTCAGTGACGGGGTGTCGGTGATACGGGGGGTTCAGTGACGGGGTGACGGTGATACGGGGATGTGGTCAGTGACGGGGTGTCGGTGATACGGGGATTTGGACAATGACGGAGTGTCGGTGATACGGGGGGGTCAGTGACGGGGTGTCGGTGATAGGGGGATGTGGTCAGTGACGGTGTGTCGGTGATAAAGAGGGGTCAGTGACGGAGTGTCGGTGATACGGGGATGTGGTCAGTGACGGGGTGTCGGTGATACGAGGATGTGGTCAGTGACGGGGTGTCGGTGATACGGGGATGTGGTCAGTGACGGGGTGTCGGTGATACGGGGGGTTAGTGACGGGGTGTCGGTGATACGGGGATGTGGTCAGTGACGGGGTGTCGGTGATACGGGGATGTGGTCAGTGACGGGGTGTCGGTGATTCGCGGATGTGGTCACTGACGGGGTGTCGGTGATACGGGGATGTGGTCAGTGACGGGGTGTCGGTGATACTGGGGGTCAGTGACGGGGTGTCGGTGATACGGGGGGGTCAGTGACGGGGTGTCGGTGATATGGGGGTGTCGGTGATACGGGGGGGTCAGTGACGGGGTGTCGGTGATACGGGGGGGTCAGTGACGGGGTGTCGGTGATACGGGGATGTGGTCAGTGACGGGGTGTCGGTGATACGGGGATGTGGTCTGTGACGGGGTGTCGGTGATACGGGGATGTGGTCAGTGACGGGGTGTCGGTGATACGGGGATGTGGTCAGTGACGGGGTGTCGGTGATACGGGGATGTGGTCAGTGACGGGGTGTCGGTGATACGGGGATGTGGTCAGTGACGGGGTGTCGGTGATACGGGGATGTGGTCAGTGACGGGGTGTCGGTGATACGGGGGGGTCAGTGACGGGGTGTCAGTGATACGGGGGGGTCAGTGACGGGGTGTCGGTGATACGGGGATGTGGTCAGTGACGGGGTGTCGGTGATACGGGGATGTGGTCAGTGACGGGGTGTTGGTTGTACAGGGACGTGGTCAGTGACAGGGTGTCGGTGATACGGGGATGTGGTCAGTGACGGGGTGTCGGTGATACGGAGGGGTCAGTGACGGGGTGTCGGTGATACGTGGATGTGGTCAGTGATGGCGTGTCAGTGATACGGGGATGTGTCAGAGACGGAGCGTCGGTGATACGGGGGTTCAGTGACGGGGTGTCGGTGATACGGGGATGTGGTCAGTGACGGGGTCTCGGTGATACGGGGATGTGGTCAGTGACGGGGTGTCGGTGATACGGGGATGTGGTCAGTGACGGGGTGTCGGTGATACGGGGATGTGGTCAGTGACGGGGTGTCGGTGATACGGGGATGTGGTCAGTGACGGGGTGTCGGTGATACGGGGATGTGGTCAGTGACGGGGTGTCGTTGATACGGGGATGTGGTCAGTGACGGGGTGTCGGTGATTCGCGGATGTGGTCACTGACGGGGTGTCGGTGATACGGGGATGTGGTCAGTGACGGGGTGTCGGTGATACGGGGGGTCAGTGACGGGGTGTCGGTGATACGGGGGGGTCAGTGACGGGGTGTCGGTGATACGGGGGTGTCGGTGATACGGGGGGGTCAGTGACGGGGTGTCGGTTATACGGGGGGGTCAGTGACGGGGTGTCGGTGATACGGGGATGTGGTCAGTGACGGGGTGTCGGTGATACGGGGATGTGGTCAGTGACGGGGTGTCGGTGATACGGGGATGTGGTCAGTGACGGGGTGTCGGTGATACGGGGATGTGGTCAGTGACGGGGTGTCGGTGATAGGGGGGGTCAGTGACGGTGTGTCAGTGATACGGGGGGGTCAGTGACGGGGTGTCGGTGATACGGGGATGTGGTCAGTGACGGGGTGTCGGTGATACGGGGATGTGGTCAGTGACGGGGTGTTGGTTGTACGGGGATGTGGTCAGTGACAGGGTGTCGGTGATACGGGGATGTGGTCAGTGACGGGGTGTCGGTGATACGGAGGGGTCAGTGACGGGGTGTCGGTGATACGGGGATGTGGTCAGTGACGGGGTGTCGGTGATACGCGGATGTGGTCAGTGACGGGGTGTCGGTGATACGGGGATGTGGTCAGTGACGGGGTGTCAGTGATACGTGGATGTGGTCAGTGATGGCGTGTCGGTGATACGGGGATGTGTCAGTGACGGAGCGTCGGTGATACGGGGGTTCAGTGACGGGGTGTCGGTGGTACGGGGATGTGGTCAGTGACGGGGTCTCGGTGATACGGGGATGTGGTCAGTGACGGGGTGTCGATGATACGGGGATGTGGACAATGACGGGGTGGTGATTCGGGGATGTGGTCAGTGACGGGGTGTCGGTGATACGGGGGGGGGTCAGTGACAGGGTGTCGGTGATACGGGGATGTGGTCAGTGACGGGGTGTCGGTAATACGGGGATGTGGTCAGTGACGGGGTGTCGAGTGATACGGGGGGTCAGTGACGGGGTGTCGATGATACGGAGGGGTCAGTGACGGGGTGTCGGTGATAGGGGATGTGGTCAGTGACGGGGTGTCGGTGATACGGGGGGTCAGTGACGGGGTGTCGATGATACGGAGGGGTCAGTGACGGGGTGTCGGTGATAGGGGATGTGGTCAGTGACGGGGTGTCGGTGATACGGGGATGTGGTCAGTGACGGGGTGTCGGTGATACAGGGATGTGGTCAGTACAGGGTGTCGGTGATACGGGGATGTGGTCAGTGACGGGGTGTCGGTAATACGGGGATGTGGTCAGTGACGGGGTGTCGATGATACGGGGATGTGGTCAGTGACGGGGTGTCGGTGAGACGGGGATGTGGTCAGTGACGGGGTGTCGGTGATACGGGGATGTGGTCAGTGACGGGGTGTCGGTGATACGGGGGGTCAGTGACGGGGTGTCGGTGATACGGGGATGTGGTCAGTGACGGGGTGTCAGAGATACGGGGATGTGGTCAGTGACGGTGTGTCGGTGATACGGGGCTGAGGTCAGTGACTGGGTGTCGGTGATACGGGGATGTGGTCAGTGACGGGGTGTCGGTGATACGGGGGGGCAGTGACGGAGTGTCGGTGATACGGGGATGTGGTCAGTGACGGGGTGTCGGTGATACGGGGGGTTCAGTGACGGGGTGATGGTGATACGGGGATGTGGTCAGTGACGGGGTGTCGGTGATACGGGGATTTGGACAATGACGGAGTGTCGGTGATACGGGGGGGTCAGTGACGGGGTGTCGGTGATAGGGGGATGTGGTCAGTGACGGTGTGTCGGTGATACGGAGGGGTCAGTGACGGAGTGTCGGTGATACGGGGATGTGGTCAGTGACGGGGTGTCGGTGATACGAGGATGTGGTCAGTGACGGGGTGTCGGTGATACGGGGATGTGGTCAGTGACGGGGTGTCGGTGATACGGGGGGTTAGTGACGGGGTGTCGGTGATACGGGGATGTGGTCAGTGACGGGGTGTCGGTGATACGGGGATGTGGTCAGTGACGGTGTGTCGGTGATTCGCGGATGTGGTCACTGACGGGGTGTCGGTGATACGGGGATGTGGTCAGTGACGGGGTGTCGGTGATACGGGGGGTCAGTGACGGGGTGTCGGTGATACGGGGGGGTCAGTGACGGGGTGTCGGTGATACGGGGATGTGGTCAGTGACGGGGTGTCGGTGATACGGGGATGTGGTCAGTGACGGGGTGTCGGTGATACGGGGATGTGGTCAGTGACGGGGTGTCAGTGATACGTGGATGTGGTCAGTGATGGCGTGTCGGTGATACGGGGATGTGTCAGTGACGGAGCGTCGGTGATACGGGGGTTCAGTGACGGGGTGTCGGTGGTACGGGGATGTGGTCAGTGACGGGGTCTCGGTGATACGGGGATGTGGTCAGTGACGGGGTGTCGATGATACGGGGATGTGGACAATGACGGGGTGGTGATTCGGGGATGTGGTCAGTGACGGGGTGTCGGTGATACGGGGGGGGGTCAGTGACAGGGTGTCGGTGATACGGGGATGTGGTCAGTGACGGGGTGTCGGTAATACGGGGATGTGGTCAGTGACGGGGTGTCGAGTGATACGGGGGGTCAGTGACGGGGTGTCGATGATACGGAGGGGTCAGTGACGGGGTGTCGGTGATAGGGGATGTGGTCAGTGACGGGGTGTCGGTGATACGGGGGGTCAGTGACGGGGTGTCGATGATACGGAGGGGTCAGTGACGGGGTGTCGGTGATAGGGGATGTGGTCAGTGACGGGGTGTCGGTGATACGGGGATGTGGTCAGTGACGGGGTGTCGGTGATACAGGGATGTGGTCAGTACAGGGTGTCGGTGATACGGGGATGTGGTCAGTGACGGGGTGTCGGTAATACGGGGATGTGGTCAGTGACGGGGTGTCGATGATACGGGGATGTGGTCAGTGACGGGGTGTCGGTGAGACGGGGATGTGGTCAGTGACGGGGTGTCGGTGATACGGGGATGTGGTCAGTGACGGGGTGTCGGTGATACGGGGGGTCAGTGACGGGGTGTCGGTGATACGGGGATGTGGTCAGTGACGGGGTGTCAGAGATACGGGGATGTGGTCAGTGACGGTGTGTCGGTGATACGGGGCTGAGGTCAGTGACTGGGTGTCGGTGATACAGGGATGTGGTCAGTGACGGGGTGTCGGTGATACGGGGGGGCAGTGACGGAGTGTCGGTGATACGGGGATGTGGTCAGTGACGGGGTGTCGGTGATACGGGGGGTTCAGTGACGGGGTGATGGTGATACGGGGATGTGGTCAGTGACGGGGTGTCGGTGATACGGGGATTTGGACAATGACGGAGTGTCGGTGATACGGGGGGGTCAGTGACGGGGTGTCGGTGATAGGGGGATGTGGTCAGTGACGGTGTGTCGGTGATACGGAGGGGTCAGTGACGGAGTGTCGGTGATACGGGGATGTGGTCAGTGACGGGGTGTCGGTGATACGAGGATGTGGTCAGTGACGGGGTGTCGGTGATACGGGGATGTGGTCAGTGACGGGGTGTCGGTGATACGGGGGGTTAGTGACGGGGTGTCGGTGATACGGGGATGTGGTCAGTGACGGGGTGTCGGTGATACGGGGATGTGGTCAGTGACGGTGTGTCGGTGATTCGCGGATGTGGTCACTGACGGGGTGTCGGTGATACGGGGATGTGGTCAGTGACGGGGTGTCGGTGATACGGGGGGTCAGTGACGGGGTGTCGGTGATACGGGGGGGTCAGTGACGGGGTGTCGGTGATACGGGGGTGTCGGTGATACGGGGGGGTCAGTGACGGGGTGTCGGTGATACGGGGGGGTCAGTGACGGGGTGTCGGTGATACGGGGATGTGGTCAGTGACGGGGTGTCGGTGATACGGGGATGTGGTCAGTGACGGGGTGTCGGTGATACGGGGATGTGGTCAGTGACGGGGTGTCGGTGATACGGGGATGTGGTCAGTGACGGGGTGTCGGTGATACGGAGGGGTCAGTGACGGGGTGTCGGTGATACGTGGATGTGGTCAGTGATGGCGTGTCACTGATACGGGGATGTGTCAGAGACGGAGCGTCGGTGATACGGGGGTTCAGTGACGGGGTGTCGGTGATACGGGGATGTGGTCAGTGACGGGGTCTCGGTGATACGGGGATGTGGTCAGTGACGGGGTGTCGGTGATACGGGGATGTGGTCAGTGACGGGGTGTCGGTGATACGGGGATGTGGTCAGTGACGGGGTGTCGGTGATACGGGGGGGTCAGTGACGGGGTGTCGGTGATACGGGGGTGTCAGTGACGGGGTGTCGGTGATACGGGGATGTGGTCAGTGACGGGGTGTTGGTTGTACGGGGATGTGGTCAGTGACAGGGTGTCGGTGATACGGGGATGTGGTCAGTGACGGGGTGTCGGTGATACGGAGGGGTCAGTGACGGAGTGTCGGTGATACGGGGATGTGGTCAGTGAAGGGGTGTCGGTGATACGGAGGGGTCAGTGACGGAGTGTCGGTGAAACGGGGATGTGGTCAGTGACGGGGTGTCGGTGATACGGAGGGGTCAGTGACGGAGTGTCGGTGATACGGGGATGTGGTCAGTGACGGGGTGTCGGTGATACGGAGGGGTCAGTGACGGAGTGTCGGTGATACGTGGATGTGGTCAGTGACGGGGTGTCGGTGATACGGAGGGGTCAGTGACGGAGTGTCGGTGATACGTGGATGTGGTCAGTGACGGGGTGTCGGTGATACGGAGGGGTCAGTGACGGAGTGTCGGTGATACGGGGATGTGGTCAGTGACGGGGTGTCGGTGATACGGAGGGGTCAGTGACGGAGTGTTGGTGATACGGTGATGTGGTCAGTGACGGGGTGTCGGTGATACGGAGGGGTCAGTGACGGAGTGTCGGTGATACGGGGATGTGGTCAGTGACGGGGTGTCGGTGATACGGGGATGTGGTCAGTGACGGGGTGTCGGTGATACGGAGGGGTCAGTGACGGAGTGTCGGTGATACGGGGATGTGGTCAGTGACGGGGTGTCGGTGATACGGGGGGTTCAGTGACGGGGTGACGGTGATACGGGGATGTGGTCAGTGATGGGGTGTCGGTGATACGGGGATTTGGACAATGACGGAGTGTCGGTGATACGGGGGGGTCAGTGACGGGGTATCGGTGATAGGGGGATGTGGTCAGTGACGGGGTGTCGGTGATACGGGGATGTGGCCAGTGACGGGGTGTCGGTGATACGGGGATGTGGTCAGTGACGGGGTGTCGGTGATACGGGGATGTGGTCAGTGACGGGGTGTCGGTGATACGGGGATGTGGTCAGTGACGGGGTGTCGGTGATACGGGGAAGTGGTCAGTGACGTAGTGTCGGTGATACGGGGATGTGGTCAGTGACGGGGTGTCGGTGAAATGGGGATGTGGTCAGTGACGGGGTGTCGGTGATACGGGGATGTGGTCAGTGACGGGGTGTCGGTGATACGGGGATGTGGTCAGTGACGGGGTGTCGGTGATAGGGGGATGTGGTCAGTGACGGGGTGTCGGTGATACGTGGATGTGGTCAGTGACGGGGTGTCGGTGAAACGGGGATGTGGTCAGTGACGGGGTGTCGGTGATAGGGGGATGTGGTTAGTGACTGGGTGTCGGTGATACGGGGATGTGGTCAGTGACGGGGTGTCGGTGATACGGAGGGGTCAGTGACGGAGTGTCGGTGATTCGGGGATGTGGTCAGTGAAGGGGTGTCGGTGATACGGAGGGGTCAGGGACGGAGTGTCGTTGATACGGGGATGTGGTCAGTGACGGGGTGTCGGTGATACGGAGGGGTCAGTGACGGAGTGTCGGTGATACGGGCATGTGGTCAGTGAAGGGGTGTCGGTGATACGGGGATGTGGTCAGTGACGGGGTGTCGGTGATACGGGGATGTGGTCAGTGACGGAGTGTCGGTGATTCGGGGACGTGGTCAGTGAAGGGGTGTCGGTGATACAGAGGGGTCAGGGACGGAGTGTCGGTGATACGGGGATGTGGTCAGTGACGGGGTGTCGGTGAAATGGGGATGTGGTCAGTGACGGGGTGTCGGTGATACTGGGATGTGGTCAGTGACGGGGTGTCGGTGATACGGGGATGTGGTCAGTGACGGGGTGTCGGTGATACGGCGGGGTCAGTGACGGAGTGTAGGTGATACGGGCATGTGGTCAGTGAAGGGGTGTCGGTGATACGGGGATGTGGTCAGTGACGGGGTGTCGGTGATACGGGGATGTGGTCAGTGACGGGGTGTCGGTGATACGGGGATGTGGTCAGTGAAGGGGTGTCGGTGATAAGGGGATGTGGTCAGTGACGGGGTGTCGGTGATACGGGGATGTGGTCAGTGACGGGGTGTCGGTGATACGGGGATGTGGTCAGTGACGGGGTGTCGGTGATACGGGGATGTGGTCAGTGACGGGGTGTCGGTGATACGGGGATGTGGTCAGTGACGGGGTGTCGGTGATACGGGGATGTGGTCAGTGACGGGGTGTCGGTGATACGGGGATGTGGTCAGTGACGGGGTGTCGGTGATACGGGGATGTGGTCAGTGACGGGGTGTCGGTGATACGGGGATGTGGTCAGTGACGGGGTGTCGGTGATACGGGGATGTGGTCAGTGACGGGGTGTCGGTGATACGGGGATGTGGTCAGTGACGGGGTGTCGGTGATACGGGGATGTGGTCAGTGACGGGGTGTCGGCGATACGGAGGGGTCAGTGACGGAGTGTCGGTGATACGGGGATGTGGTCAGTGACGGGGGTGTCGGCGATACGGAGGGGTCAGTGACGGAGTGTCGGTGATACGGGGATGTGGTCAGTGACGGCGTGTCGGTGATACGGAGGGGTCAGTGACGGAGTGTCGGTGATACGGGGATGTGCTCAGTGACGGGGTGTCGGTGATACGGAGGGGTCAGTGACGGAGTGTCGGTGATACGGGGATGTGGTCAGTGACGGGGTGTCGGTGATACGGAGGGGTCAGTGACGGAGTGTCGGTGATACGGGGATGTGGTCAGTGACGGGGTGTCGGTGATACGGAGGGGTCAGTGAGGGAGTGTCGGTGATACGGGGATGTGGTCAGTGACGGGGTGTCGGTGATACAGGGATGTGGTCAGTGACGGGGTGTCGGTGATACGGAGGGGTCAGTGACGGAGTGTCGGTGATACGGGGATGTGGTCAGTGACGGGGTGTCGGTGATACGGGGGGTTCAGTGACGGGGTGACGGTGATACGGGGATGTGGTCAGTGATGGGGTGTCGTTGATACGGGGATTTGGACAATGACGGAGTGTCGGTGATACGGGGGGGTCAGTGACGGGGTGTCGGTGATAGGGGGATGTGGTCAGTGACGGGGTGTCGGTGATACGGGGATGTGGTCAGTGACGGGGTGTCGGTAATACGGGGATGTGGTCAGTGACGGGGTGTCGGTGATACGGGGATGTGGTCAGTGACGGGGTGTCGGTGATACGGGGATGTGGTCAGTGACGGGGTGTCGGTGATACGGGATGTGGTCAGAGACGGGGTGTCGGTGATACAGGGATGTGGTCAGTGACGGGGTGTCGGTGATACGGGGAAGTGGTCAGTGACGGGGTGTCGGTGATACGGGGATGTGGTCAGTGACGGGGTGTCGGTGATATGGAGGGGTCAGTGACGGAGTGTCGGTGATACGGGGATGTGGTCACTGACGGGGTGTCGGTGATACGGAGGGGTCAGTGACGGACTGTCGGTGATACGGGGATGTGGTCAGTGACGGGGTGTCGGTGATACGGGGATGTGGTCAGTGACGGGGTGTCGGTGATACGGGGATGTGGTCAGTGACGGGCTGCCGGTGATACGGGGATGTGGTCAGTGACGGGGTGTCGGTGATACGGGGATGTGGTCAGTGACTGGGTGTCGGTGATACGGGGATGTGGTCAGTGACGGGGTGTCGGTGATACGGGGAAGTGGTCAGTGACGGGGGTGTCGGTGATACGGGGATGTGGTCAGTGACGGGGTGTCAGTGAAATGGGGATGTGGTTAGTGACGGGGTGTCGGTGATATGGGGATGTGGTCAGTGACGGGGTGTCGATGATACGGGGATGTGGTCAGTGACGGGGTGTCGGTGATATGGGGATGTGGTCTGTGACGGGGTGTCGGTGATACGGGGATGTGGTCAGTGACGGGGTGTCGGTGATATGGGGATGTGGTCTGTGACGGGGTGTCGGTGATACGGGCATGTGGTCAGTGACGGGGTGTCGGTGATACGGGGGGTCAATGACGGGGGTGTCGGTGATACGTGGATGTGGTCAGTGACGGGGTGTCGGTGATACGGGGATGTGGTCAGTGACGGGGTGTCGGTGATACGGGGATGTGGTCAGTGACGGGTTGTCGGTGATACGGGGATGTGGTCAGTGAAGGGGTGTCGGTGATACGGAGGGGTCAGTGACGGAGTGTCGGTAATACGGGGATGTGGTCAGTGACGGGTTGTCGGTGATACGGAGGGGTCAGTGACGGAGTGTCGGTGATACGGGGATGTCGTCAGTGACGGGGTGTCGGTGATACGGAGGGGTCAGTGACGGAGTGTCGGTGATACGGGGATGTGGTCAGTGACGGGGTGTCGGTGATACGGAGGGGTCAGTGACGGAGTGTCGGTGATACGGGGATGTGGTCAGTGACGGGGTGTCGGTGATACGGAGAGGTCAGTGACGGAGTGTCAGTGATACGGGGATGTGGTCAGTGACGGGGTGTCGGTGATACGGAGGGGTCAGTGACGGAGTGTCGGTGATACGGGGATGTGGTCAGTGACGGGGTGTCGGTGATACGGGGATGTGGTCAGTGACGGGGTGTCGGTGATACGGAGGGGTCAGTGACGGAGTGTCGGTGATACGGGGATGTGGTCAGTGACGGGGTGTCGGTGATACGGGGATGTGGTCAGTGAGGGGGTGTCGGTGATACGGGGATGTGGTCAGTGACGGGGTGTCGGTGATACGGGGATGTGGTCAGTGACGGGGTGTCGGTGATACGGGGAAGTGGTCAGTGACGGGGTGTCGGTGATACGGGGATGTGGTCAGTGACGGGGTGTCGGTGAAATGGGGATGTGTTCAGTGACGGGGTGTCGGTGATACGGGGATGTGGTCAGTGACGGGGTGTCGGTGATACGGGGATGTGGTCAGTGACGGGGTGTCGGTGAAACGGGGATGTGGTCAGTGACGGGGTGTCGGTGATACGGGGATGTGGTCAGTGACGGGGTGTCGGTGATACGGGGATGTGGTCAGTGACGGGGTGTCGGTGATAAGGGGATGTGGTCAGTGATGGGGTGTCAGTGATACGGGGATGTGGTCAGTGACGGGGTGTCGGTGATACGGGGAAGTGGTCAGTGACGGGGTGTCGGTGATACGGGGATGTGGTCAGTGACGGGGTGTCGGTGATATGGAGGGGTCAGTGACGGAGTGTCGGTGATACGGGGATGTGGTCAGTGACGGGGTCGGTGATACGGAGGGGTCAGTGACGGACTGTCGGTGATACGGGGATGTGGTCAGTGACAGGGTGTCGGTGATACGGGGATGTGGTCAGTGACGGGGTGTCGGTGATACGGGGATGTGGTCAGTGACGGGCTGCCGGTGATACGGGGATGTGGTCAGTGACGGGGTGTCGGTGATACGGGGATGTGGTCAGTGACTGGGTGTCGGTGAAACGGGGATGTGGTCAGTGACGGGGTGTCGGTGATACGGGGAAGTGGTCAGTGACGGGGTGTCGGTGATACGGGGATGTGGTCAGTGACGGAGTGTCAGTGAAATGGGGATGTGGTTAGTGACGGGGTGTCGGTGATATGGGGATGTGGTCAGTGACGGGGTGTCGATGATACGGGGATGTGGTCAGTGACGGGGTGTCGGTGATATGGGGATGTGGTCTGTGACGGGGTGTCGGTGATACGGGGATGTGGTCAGTGACGGGGTGTCGGTGATATGGGGATGTGGTCTGTGACGGGGTGTCGGTGATACGGGCATGTGGTCAGTGACGGGGTGTCGGTGATACGGGGGGGTCAATGACGGGGTGTCGGTGATACGTGGATGTGGTCAGTGACGGGGTGTAGGTGATACGGGGATGTGGTCAGTGACGGGGTGTCGGTGATACGGGGATGTGGTCAGTGACGGGGTGTCGGTGATACGGAGGGGTCAGTGACGGAGTGTCGGTGATACGGGGATGTGGTCAGTGACGGGGTGTCGGTGATACGGGGGGTTCAGTGACGGGGTGACGGTGATACGGGGATCTGGTCAGTGATGGGGTGTCGTTGATACGGGGATTTGGACAATGACGGAGTGTCGGTGATACGGGGGGGTCAGTGACGGGGTGTCGGTGATAGGGGGATGTGGTCAGTGACGGGGTGTCGGTGATATGGGGATGTGGTCAGTGACGGGGTGTCGGTAATACGGGGATGTGGTCAGTGACGGGGTGTCGGTGATACGGGGATGTGGTCAGTGACGGGGTGTCGGTGATACGGGGATGTGGTCAGTGACGGGGTGTCGGTGATACGGGGATGTGGTCAGAGACGGGGTGTCGGTGATACAGGGATGTGGTCAGTGACGGTGTGTCGGTGATACGGGGAAGTGGTCAGTGACTGGGTGTCGGTGATACGGGGATGTGGTCAGTGACGGGGTGTCGGTGATATGGAGGGGTCAGTGACGGAGTGTCGGTGATACGGGGATGTGGTCACTGACGGGGTGTCGGTGATACGGAGGGGTCAGTGACGGACTGTCGGTGATACGGGGATGTGGTCAGTGACAGGGTGTCGGTAATACGGGGATGTGGTCAGTGACGGGGTGTCGGTGATACGGGGATGTGGTCAGTGACGGGCTGCCGGTGATACGGGGATGTGGTCAGTGACGGGGTGTCGGTGATACGGGGATGTGGTCAGTGACTGGGTGTCGGTGATACGGGGATGTGGTCAGTGACGGGGTGTCGGTGATACGGGGGAAGTGGTCAGTGACGGGGTGTCGGTGATACGGGGATGTGGTCAGTGACGGGGTGTCAGTGAAATGGGGATGTGGTTAGTGACGGGGTGTCGGTGATATGGGGATGTGGTCAGTGACGGGGTGTCGATGATACGGGGATGTGGTCAGTGACGGGGTGTCGGTGATATGGGGATGTGGTCTGTGACGGGGTGTCGGTGATACGGGGATGTGGTCAGTGACGGGGTGTCGGTGATATGGGGATGTGGTCTGTGACGGGGTGTCGGTGATACGGGCATGTGGTCAGTGACGGGGTGTCGGTGATACGGGGGGGTCAATGACGGGGTGTCGGTGATACGTGGATGTGGTCAGTGACGGGGTGTCGGTGATACGGGGATGTGGTCAGTGACGGGGTGTCGGTGATACGGGGATGTGGTCAGTGACGGGTTGTCGGTGATACGGAGCGGTCAGTGACGGAGTGTCGGTGATACGGGGATGTGGTCAGTGAAGGGGTGTCGGTGATACGGAGGGGTCAGTGACGGAGTGTCGGTAATACGGGGATGTGGTCAGTGACGGGTTGTCGGTGATACGGAGGGGTCAGTGACGGAGTGTCGGTGATACGGGGATGTCGTCAGTGACGGGGTGTCGGTGATACGGAGGGGTCAGTGACGGAGTGTCGGTGATACGGGGATGTGGTCAGTGACGGGGTGTCGGTGATACGGAGGGGTCAGTGACGGAGTGTCGGTGATACGGGGATGTGGTCAGTGACGGGGTGTCGGTGATACGGAGAGGTCAGTGACGGAGTGTCAGTGATACGGGGATGTGGTCAGTGACGGGGTGTCGGTGATACGGAGGGGTCAGTGACGGAGTGTCGGTGATACGGGGATGTGGTCAGTGACGGGGTGTCGGTGATACGGGGATGTGGTCAGTGACGGGGTGTCGGTGATACGGAGGGGTCAGTGACGGAGTGTCGGTGATACGGGGATGTGGTCAGTGACGGGGTGTCGGTGATACGGGGATGTGGTCAGTGATGGGGTGTCGGTGATACGGGGATGTGGTCAGTGACGGGGTGTCGGTGATACGGGGATCTGGTCAGTGACGGGGTGTCGGTGATACGGGGAAGTGGTCAGTGACGGGGTGTCGGTGATACGGGGATGTGGTCAGTGACGGGGTGTCGGTGAAATGGGGATGTGTTCAGTGACGGGGTGTCGGTGATACGGGGGATGTGGTCAGTGACGGGGGTGTCGGTGATACGGGGATGTGGTCAGTGACGGGGTGTCGGTGAAACGGGGATGTGGTCAGTGACGGGGTGTCGGTGATACGGGGATGTGGTCAGTGACGGGGTGTCGGTGATACGGGGATGTGGTCAGTGACGGGGTGTCGGTGATAAGGGGATGTGGTCAGTGATGGGGTGTCAGTGATACGGGGATGTGGTCAGTGACGGGGTGTCGGTGATACGGGGAAGTGGTCAGTGACGGGGTGTCGGTGATACGGGGATGTGGTCAGTGACGGGGTGTCGGTGATATGGAGGGGTCAGTGACGGAGTGTCGGTGATACGGGGATGTGGTCAGTGACGGGGTGTCGGTGATACGGAGGGGTCAGTGACGGACTGTCGGTGATACGGGGATGTGGTCAGTGACAGGGTGTCGGTGATACGGGGATGTGGTCAGTGACGGGGTGTCGGTGATACGGGGATGTGGTCAGTGACGGGCTGCCGGTGATACGGGGATGTGGTCAGTGACGGGGTGTCGGTGATACGGGGATGTGGTCAGTGACTGGGTGTCGGTGATACGGGGATGTGGTCAGTGACGGGGTGTCGGTGATACGGGGATGTGGTCAGTGACGGAGTGTCAGTGAAATGGGGATGTGGTTAGTGACGGGGTGTCGGTGATATGGGGATGTGGTCAGTGACGGGGTGTCGATGATACGGGGATGTGGTCAGTGACGGGGTGTCGGTGATATGGGGATGTGGTCTGTGACGGGGGTGTCGGTGATACGGGGATGTGGTCAGTGACGGGGTGTCGGTGATATGGGGATGTGGTCTGTGACGGGGTGTCGGTGATACGGGCATGTGGTCAGTGACGGGGTGTCGGTGATACGGGGGGGTCAATGACGGGGTGTCGGTGATACGTGGATGTGGTCAGTGACGGGGTGTCGGTGATACGGGGATGTGGTCAGTGACGGGGGTGTCGGTGATACGGGGATGTGGTCAGTGACGGGTTGTCGGTGATACGGGGATGTGGTCAGTGAAGGGGTGTCGGTGATACGGAGGGGTCAGTGACGGAGTGTCGGTGATACGGGGATGTGGTCAGTGACGGGTTGTCGGTGATACGGAGGGGTCAGTGACGGAGTGTCGGTGATACGGGGATGTCGTCAGTGACGGGGTGTCGGTGATACGGAGGGGTCAGTGACGGAGTGTCGGTGATACGGGGATGTGGTCAGTGACGGGGTGTCGGTGATACGGAGGAGTCAGTGACGGAGTGTCGGTGATACGGGGATGTGGTCAGTGACGGGGTGTCGGTGATACGGAGAGGTCAGTGACGGAGTGTCAGTGATACGGGGATGTGGTCAGTGACGGGGTGTCGGTGATACGGAGGGGTCAGTGACGGAGTGTCGGTGATACGGGGATGTGGTCAGTGACGGGGTGTCGGTGATACGGGGATGTGGTCAGTGACGGGGTGTCGGTGATACGGAGGGGTCAGTGACGGAGTGTCGGTGATACGGGGATGTGGTCAGTGACGGGGTGTCGGTGATACGGGGGGTTCAGTGACGGGGTGACGGTGATACGGGGATGTGGTCAGTGATGGGGTGTCGGTGATACGGGGATTTGGACAATGACGGAGTGTCGGTGATACGGGGGGGTCAGTGACGGGGTGTTGGTGATAGGGGGATGTGGTCAGTGACGGGTTGTCGGTGATACGGGGATGTGGCCAGTGACGGGGTGTCGGTGACACGGGGATGTGGTCAGTGATGGGGTGTCGGAGATACGGGGATGTGGTCAGTGACGGGGGTGTCGGTGATACGGGGATGTGGTCAGTGACGGGGTGTCGGTGATACGGGGAAGTGGTCAGTGACGGGGTGTCGGTGATACGGGGATGTGGTCAGTGACGGGGTGTCGGTGAAATGGGGATGTGTTCAGTGACGGGGTGTCGGTGATACGGGGATGTGGTCAGTGACGGAGTGCCGGTGATACGGGGATGTGGTCAGTGACGGGGTGTCGGTGATAGGGGGATGTGGTCAGTGACGGGGTGTCGGTGATACGGGGATGTGGTCAGTGACGGGGTGTCGGTGAAACGGGGATGTGGTCAGTGACGGGGTGTCGGTGATACGGGGATGTGGTCAGTGACGGGTGTCGGTGATACGGGGATGTGGTCAGTGACGGGGTGTCGGTGATAAGGGGATGTGGTCAGTGATGGGGTGTCAGTGATACGGGGATGTGGTCAGTGACGGGGTGTCGGTGATACGGGGATGTGGTCAGTGACGGGGTGTCGGTGATACGGTGGGGTCAGTGACGGTGTGTCGGTGATACGGGGATGTGGTCAGTGACGGGGTGTCGGTGATACGGGGGGGTCAGAGACGGGGTGTCGGTGATACGGGGATGTGGTCAGTGACGGGGTGTCGGTGATACGGGGATGTGGTCAGTGACGGGGTGTCGGTGATACGGGGATGTGGTCACTGACGGGGTGTCGGTGATACGGAGGGGTCAGTGACGGAGTGTCGGTGATACGGGCATGTGGTCAGTGAAGGGGTGTCGGTGATACGGAGGGGTCAGTGACGGGGTGTCGGTGATACGGGGATGTGGTCAGTGACGGGGTGTCAGAGATACGGGGATGTGGTCAGTGACGGTGTGTCGGTGATACGGGGCTGAGGTCAGTGACTGGGTGTCGGTGATACGGGGATGTGGTCAGTGACGGGGTGTCGGTGATACGGGGGGGCAGTGACGGAGTGTCGGTGATACGGGGATGTGGTCAGTGACGGGGTGTCGGTGATACGGGGGGTTCAGTGACGGGGTGACGGTGATACGGGGATGTGGTCAGTGACGGGGTGTCGGAGATACGGGGATTTGGACAATGACGGAGTGTCGGTGATACGGGGGGGTCAGTGACGGGGTGTCGGTGATAGGGGGATGTGGTCAGTGACGGTGTGTCGGTGATACGGAGGGGTCAGTGACGGAGTGTCGGTGATACGGGGATGTGGTCAGTGACGGGGTGTCGGTGATACGAGGATGTGGTCAGTGACGGCATGTCGGTGATACGGGGATGTGGTCAGTGACGGGGTGTCGGTGATACGGGGATGTGGTCAGTGACGGGGTGTCGGTGATACGGGGATGTGGTCAGTGACGGGGTGTCGGTGATACGGGGAAGTGGTCAGTGACGGGGTGTCGGTGATACGGGGATGTGGTCAGTGACGGGGTGTCGGTGAAAAGGGGATGTGTTCAGTGACGGGGTGTCGGTGATACGGGGATGTGGTCAGTGACGGGGTGCCGGTGATACGGGGATGTGGTCAGTGACGGGGTGATGGTGATAGGGGGATGTGGTCAGTGACGGGGTGTCGGTGATACGGGGATGTGGTCAGTGACGGGGTGTCGGTGAAACGGGGATGTGGTCAGTGACGGGGTGTCGGTGATACGGGGATGTGGTC